>NC_143385.1:29272219-29564346 GCF_980474605.1 Leiobunum rupestre | reverse complement strand
GATTTGTTTTCTGTGTGAAAATTCGCGTTCAATAATCGTGGTCTCGAAACTTAAGCATCAGTTTTTCGTGACGTCACTTTGGTGGGGTTTCGCAATTTCCCGCCTTTCATTTTCCTTATGTAGGTTACACTAAATTTAGCAACTGCGTCTGTTTTTCGTGTTTATATCCTATCGAAAAACGTATCGGTTGTCTTCCTAGCTATTATAGGAACAAAATGGTCAACGATTAAAAACGGCCGGAAACTTTTGAACAGGACTGTACTTTAAAATACAATTTTTTAACTTTCACAAACGAGTTCTTCAACAAAAAGGAGAAAAGTTCTTCACAAATGGGAGAAAAAACCTAAACCCTAAAATACATAAAAACATTAAAACTACAAAAACGTCAACAAGTCAATACCAACAAGTCCCCCTTTACCGTATTTCCACGGGGCCGTGGTATTTCGATAGAGCAAGGGGATTGAAATTTAAGTATATCACTTACCCGAAAATGTAGTTTGACAGCGCTGCGCAACTCCCACAATTTGGCGAAGAAGGTAGGGGAAAAAGCGGGAAAGCGGTTCTTCTCTCAGTGATGATTTTTTCATACAGCCGGTATAACGAAGACGAATAAATACTATGAAGTCTATGAACTAACTTCACCAAGGAGGGGAGACACATGATATCAACTACGAATACTGCTGGGAGTAGGGCGCGTCTACACCCCTGTTAGGCGATAAATATTAGGTATTGTACCCTTTTGTACGTATGCCAGGGCATACATAGACTCAAACGCGTGTAGTTCATAGACTGCTGGATTTTTGTCTCCTAAGCGGACGATTTTCCATAATAAAAATAAAAAGCGTCTGCTAAGCAGATAAAAATCCAGCAGTTTATGAGCTTCCCACGTTTGCCGCTACGTGGCTCTATATTATTATATAAACTGAAATAGCAAACTTCCTGATGTAAAAATATTATTTATATAAATTATGTTCATTGAAATTGCGTACAAACCCAACCGACATAATCCTTTATAGGAGCCCACTATCCCAAGCCTTTAAAATTAACCTAGTAGGTGACACACACCTACACAACTCTCATAGCTACGGTTACACTACAAGATAGAAAACGTTTCGAACCGTTTAGAAACAAATCGAAACGGTTTAAGTGAAAATTCTTGATGTTACTTTTATCCTACGTATTTTAGTAGAGTTTAACCCTAAAATTGCTCTTATGTTTACCCTTCGCGTAATCAAATTGACTTTGCAAAAAACATTTTATTTTTATTTGCGAGTATATTTTACACCTAACCTAAGGTTATAAATATTTCATCAAAAACGTGTGAATTTAGTTATCAGAATTTCGGATAACACAATAATTAATTATTAAATCTTTTATAATAATTTAGTGACTATAACCAGTCATGCTAATAGCGACTACGGTAGAGCTTAGAAGACATTGGGATGTTTACTTCTAACACCCGCAGTCACTCACAAGCGTATATTTTAATTTTATTAGATAAAAAATAACTTACTTTCGATTTCTTGCACCCACTAATCACTAGCGATTAGCGAACCGTACTGCGCAAAAACTAATAGTTTTTATGTACCCTCTAAATCAAGAAATAAAGAGACGCTTCCGTTTAAATTAGCGACGAATACCGGGCTACCTTTCTTTCACAAGCTGCAGTTACTCTGATCCCTGGAACTAGGGCAGGCTAGTTGTGCTTGAATTTCCCTAATTCAACATAGAAGTCGGAGCTTTGCGGTCATATTACTAAATAAAAGCTCTTAACAAACGCGGACTAAATATGCGATATTTTTGCAATATTGCGATTTAAGGCTACGACCGTTAACTGCCAGGTAGAAAATTGGTTAATTTAAATTACGATTGCTATTATAGATTCATGCTTTAGATTACGGTCACTAGAGGGCCCCTTCCAAGGATGGGCCCCTAGGGGGGCCTAGGCGGAAATACGTATGCTTCTAAAAACCATGCATGGCATGATGGCCCAAACCTTGATCCTTGCCTGGTCATTTCTGCGCCCCTCCAAGGTCCGCGCCCTGTGCCTGGGCACCGCTGGAACCGCCCTAGTTACGGCACTGGTACCCTGTCAGAACCAAAAATTACGACCATACAATACAAAGCATTTGCTAAGAGCGAAATGATTCTTGGGCACTCGAAGTTAAAGGAAGACTAGAAATGTCCAATGATTTACACGCGAGCGACGCGGTTTATCATAAATTGTGTGATACAAATTTTAGAACTTTGCGCAGTATTCTTCTAAGGAAAACGAGCCACTAAAACATTCCGGAAGACCAATTGACGAAGTAAGGCTAGGTGCCTTTAATCAAGTCGCTAATTACCTAGTGGATAATGACGAGGAACTAACTTCCGTTCACGACCTAAGGGATCTCATGGAAACCTATTTAGAAGGGACAGGCTACGAGCTATATTCCGCGGAATACTTGAAGAAAAATAAATGGAGCGTTATGAAGACCAAACCGTAATATTTGCTATCAATATAAAGGATGACATTGTAACGTTTCGTAAAACAGCTGCCTTTATATTGAACAAACTCCGTGAAACATCTGATACTAGCATCGAAAAAGAGAAGGAACGACTTTATAAAGCAGTAGCAAGAATGATAAGAAGCGATTTTAAAATTTTTATGATTTAAAATGCGCTCAAATAAATACCGGAAAGGATAACTACGCTTCATCACTCGAAATTGCGGACATTTTCTTATGTTTTTGCGATTTTTATTCACTGGCAAAAACGTTGACGTTCAAATCGCGTCCGTAGGTCAATGTATAATGCAAGCTGTCCGACCACGCATTTTAATCGCGCCTTTACAGCTTGGGCTTGGAGTTTTAATGCACCACAAATTAGCTTTAAAATTTGTGGTAGACATTTAACACGTTATGGGATTCTCCTGTTCCTACGAAGAAGTACAACGCTTTGAAAAATGTGCCGCTAAAAATCTAAAACCAATGTTGGTGAATTTTCGTAGGAACATTTTGTACAGTATATGGCGGATAATGTTGATCATAATATATGCACGATAGATGGTTACGGAAAGTTTCACGGAATGGGAATAATATCAGCAATAACAACAGAAATCAAAGATAAAAGCGTCATCCAGCGGGCAAAAATATCGAAAGATGAGATTCTTCAGGCGGGAAAGATTGAAATTAGATTCCCCGGAAAAAGTAGCGCAAACGGAATGTCTTTAATTAAATATACAACTTTACCAGAAGAAAGTTTCGAAAAGCTTCCGACAAGTAATCTAGAATTGGTTTGGAGAATTTCCCGTTTACTTAAAACCCCGAGACCAAATTGGAATGGCTTTATGGAAACTGCCAACTTCGATATACACCCTGGCGTGGCATCTTTTTGTTACTTTTCTATGATTGACATGGATCCATCGAATGAAATCTGCATGTATTCTACTCTTTCATTTGTGGCCGATAATGTGGCGAAATATAACTCGATACCCATATTAACATTTGATCAGCCACTATATTTAAAAGCATTTAGTCTTCTTGAAAATGAAGCGCCCAATAGTGAACTTAAAAATATTGTCCTACGACTTGGTGGACTCCATACAGAAATGAGTTTTCTAGGAACAATCGGATATATTATGGCGGGGTCTGGAATAAAATAACTTGTTGAACTAATATACGCGAAAAATACAGTGGTGCATATGCTTTCAGGGGCTGCTATATCTAGAGCTGTAAGAGCGCACTTGCTTTTAGAAAGTTCAATATGGTCAATTTTAATTTCAAAGTGCTTCCCGTATTTTTCGAAAAATCTGGATATACCCGTAACTGAATTCTCAGATATTTTAGATGCTATTTTATCGTCAAATATTTATCCCGAAGAAGTCGAATCCTACGATTCACTAAAAAAAATTGCCGTCAGTCTAGAAGAGCACCTAATTAATCTCAGTCAAAACTCGTTAACTGTCAGATTATGGACTCAGTATTTGGATATGGTTTCTATTTTAAAGTCGTTTATAAAAGCCGAATGAGCTGGTGACTGGTCTTTACATTTGAAATCGGTTAGTTTAATGTTGCCATATTTCGCCGCATCTGGGCATAATAACTACGCGAAATCAGCTAGAATATACGTTCAAAACATACAAAGACTTGAAAGTGAATCGTCAAAAACGTTCAAATTCTTCGAGGACGGCTATCACGTTGTTAGGCGGTCAAACAAATTTTGGGCAGGACTCTCAACCGATTTAATTATCGAGCAACTTTTAATGAGAGGAATTAAAACATCCTGAGGTTTGACTAGAGATCGTGGTATGAAGGAATTGCAAAGAGCTATTTGGTTGATATCGAGACCAATTTGCACTGAAATGACTAACGCCATGGAAGAACTCACAGGGAAACACATGCACTCTCGAGATCAACATGTGGATTTGGCTTTATCGCGACAAGATCGCGACAAAAATGACACTAAAGTTCTAGAAGACTTTTTGCTTAAAACCGATTTTTTTGAAGAAAATTCTACGTTGAAAAGCATTGCGACTGGAATAGTAGCGAGCGACCGAGTGAACGTCTACGACTCCAAAACAATACGAGTTCGTATAATGCGTGATATGGATGGGAAAAGTGTTAGTGACTTTACATTTAGGAGAAAAAAACCGGCAATTAATATGGGGAAGAAACTAATCGTTTTGATATCCAATGATAATGTAGAAATCGACCCTTCCGTATTGTTTCAAAGGCTGTTGATATCCGCTCAAGCCAACGAAGATGATTTATCAGAAATATTTAAGTACGAACTCTGTAACCACCCGGCTTCTTTATTTGACGATAAGGGATATATGCATTCAGTTGCTAAAACAGATTCATTATGGAAGATAGAGAAGCGCGATAAAGTGGAAACCCATGAAAATGCAAAATACGTACTAGATGGAGGAAGTTTACTTCACAAATTACCGTGGCCTAGAGGAAAAACGTATTTGGATATTATAAAGTTGTACGTTGACTACGTTAAGAAGTACAACTCGTTATTGTGGTTTTTGACGGTTACGAGTCTGGCCCGTCAACGAAAGATCACGTCCACGAACAACGAAAACAAAAAGCCCCAGGCATTCGAGTTTCGTACGAGTTGGATAAGAAAATTGTAATATCAAAGGATCAATTTCTAAATAATGACGAAAATAAACAGCTTTCCATCACTCATCTAACTAAATACCTTCGCGAAGCTGGATGTACTGACCACAATGCAGTTTCTGACGCCGACTACGACATAGTCATGACCGCTGTTCAGCAATCGCAGCAACAGGTTACGGAACTAATTGGTGAAGATACCGACCTTCGGATTCTACTTCTTGAGCATACAAATGAAGAAAGCAAAGATATACATTTTAGAAGTGAACCAAAAAGTCAAGCTAAGAAAAACAAAGTTTTCAGTATCAAAAGTTTACAGGAAAAGTTAGGTAAAGAAGTTTGCCATAATATACTTTTCGTACACGCTTTTCTCGGAATGATACAACTTCTAGATTTTATGGCGTCGGAAAAGCACTTGGTTTAAAGTTACTAACAAAAAGTAAGATATTCCGAGAACAGGCTTCAATTTTCCGTGCACCGAAACGAAAACAATACGATATAAAATTAGCAGGTGAAAAATATATGTTAGAGGTCTATTGTGGTCGAATGAACGAAGAAATTCATGAACTAAGGTTTCGAATTTTCACAGAAAAGGTTGGAAAATCGAAAAAAGAAATAAACCCTGAATCCTTGCCTCCTACATTAAATGCGCTAAAATATCATAGCTTCCGAGTTTACTTACAAGTCCAGTATTGGGTGGGAAATACGTTAAACCCTTTAGAATGGGGCTGGAAACTTGTAAATAATGTATTAACGCCAATAAAATCGAACGAATCCATGGCTTCAAGCTACCTCTTAAATGTCATTCGATGCGGCTGTAAAACTGACGGTTCGAATAACAAATGTTCATGTAGAAAAAACAATTTGGAGTGTAATATGGCATGCACCAATTGTAACAATATATGTAAAAACTCCCCAATGGTCGACATGTTTGCTGAATAAATATTTTATGACTTAATCAATAAACATTTTCTTAAGAAATCGATTTTTTTTCTCATTAAACACAGATAAAATTGTGGGGGAACCTTTAGGCTCGCCCAACTTGTTAACGGGTAAGCGCAGCGATATTTACTATAGACACTTAATTATAGATAATGACGTGAGAGTTCTAAAAATGTATTTGGGTACAACAGGCAATGCTCTTTTTAAGCTTATTTCGGATGCGTTATTACGTTTTAATTTATCTTACTCTAAGCTACGTGGTCAATGTTATGACGGTGCTTCTAATATGTCAGGCGTGAAAGCTTTAATTGAAGAAAAACAACCATTAGCCTTATATTTGCACTGCAGTAATCATAGCTTAAACCTGGCACTAGAAGACACTGCGAAGGGAAAAATGGAATGCCACGCTTCAGAGATGCCTTGCAATGGATTAATGACGTAGGAGTTCTAATTAAAGCTTCTCCAAAAAGATTAGGCTTATTCGCATCAATTGGAACTGTCGAAGGATTGACCAACTGCAACTCACCAAGACCTCTTTGCCCAACAAGATGGACAGTACGGTGTGCATCAATTAATGGGGTTTTACAAAACTACAAAGCTGTTCTTTATTTCCTTGAAGAGTTGGCAAATTCTAATGACGAAGCATCTTCGAAGGCCAGGGGTCTTTATCAAAATTTTGAAAAGGCCTCTGTCTATTTGGCAATTATTATTTGCCAAGCAATATTCCAACCATGTGAGAGGTTAGCTCCAAAAGCCGAGTATAACTGTTGGAAAAGTGCAAATATTAATTGATCTATTGCTTTAAGATTTAACTGGAATGCGTACAGATAAATATTTCAACGATTTATGGAGTAACCTTCAAAAGAGATCTAGTGAATTAGATCTCATTGAACCATCTCTACCACGAATTAGACGAGTTCCTCGACGTTTAGAACATTCCGAAAGTCCAAATGATGGACATGTTTTTAAAACCGTAAAGGATATGTTTCGCGCGATTTACTTTGAAGCTGAAGACACAGTTCGGGGGGAGAGAGCATACAGATTTAATCAACCTGGTTTTAAAAAGTACATTTTACTAGAAAACACCGTATTAACGTCACCTGATAAATGGTCCCAGGAAATGAAGGACTTGTTAGCGGAAAGATCCATTACAGTTCAATATCTTAAATTCAAACTGGAGTTTTTGACTCGTCTTGTAAAACCTGAGAGCTTATCCGCGGTAGCTACGAAATTAAGGAGCATGGACCAAGAAACAAGAAATCTCTTCCCGCTTACTCAAGAACTAGTTAAACTTCTCTTAGTTTTACCAGCCACGTCTGCAACTGCAGAAAGAAGTTTCTCTCTTTTAAAGAGAGTTAAGACCTATCTAAGAAGTACAATGACTCAAGACCGTCTGAATAGCCTCTGTATTTTACACGCTTATCAAGATGAACTCGACAAAATGGATATGAATGAGGTTCTACGAGACTTCATTAATAATGACAGTAGAATTAAACTATTTGGTAAACCATAACTACCTAGTTTTCATCAACATAAGTTTTTTAAGAGTTACTACTTTTTTTCACCTGTCTGAGTTAACAGGATGCTCAAAAGAATAAAATTAATTCTTTAATTCCAACTACAAAATATTTCAGTTAGGTTTCTTAAATACAAAATCAGACTAAAATCAAAGTTAGGGAATTTTACATTTAAGGCCGACGGAAACAGTAAATTTGAAGGAAATCAAAATATTTAATTTTCATTACTTTGGCAACTATCGTTTAACTCGATCAATTTTATTATAATCTGATTTCGAAGGATGAGATCTATCGTTTGATATTCTATTTGATGAAGTGCAAGTTTTTAATAAAATGTTGTCACGGGTCAGCCTTTTTTTCTCACACTCAAACACCCCCTTTATGACTCGTAAGACCGTCGTTTTCGTAAATAACTCGATTTTAGAAAAACATTTAGCGAATGGTTTTTCATGTACTCGATAAGCTATAATTCGTCAAAATACTGGGTAGCAACAATCGTTAACATACAGGGTGTTCAGAATTGCCCTGACTGGACATTTTTTTACAAACTACAGGAGTTGTAGTTGAAAAATTGTTAGGGAATTATGTATAAAGTTTTACATTTAACATTTCCGAAACTTTTAAAAATATTGTAACGTTTTCCAAAAAAATATATATTTTTTTTGCATGAAAACGCTCGTAGAAAACATTAAAAAAGTTGCATTATCTTTGGCCTTCTCCCCCCCCCCCCAAAGCTAAGTGTTACGGGTTAGCTGGTTTGTACCCCCCCCCCCCCAAAATTGCTTCCGCCGCCACTGCAGGAGAGTGGAGCTCACTCTCAAATATAGCTCTCGCACTCTTTGGAGCTCAGAGCGTGCCCAACTCTTATATGGATCATTTTCCCCTTAATATTTCAATCTATCACAGTTATTAATAATTTACCAGATTTCAGTATTTTAACGACCGAGCGGTCATGCAATGCTTTCAAATAAGGTGAATCACAGCGCCCCCTAGTTACGGATATCTATAGTTTCTGAAGTTGATAGTATTTTATTGACCAAGGAATCGAGAAAAGCTAATTAAATGAGATATTTCAAGCGTAAATTGTTTGTATGCTTCACCGTTAAGAGCTTAAGAAAATATTTCAGCTCCCATTGGTGATAGATATTTGCGATTAATTACAATCGTGACATGACGTCCAAAACGTAATATATGGACTAGTGATATGGTCAGTTAAGTGTTTGCGGACCGGTGGTCATCTTTATGACGTCATAACTAAAAATCACAGTAATACCTTTAATTTTGGTTGGCATAAAACCATTGAGATTTTAGTTTTGCAGTAAGTAGTTATATCGAAATAAATTAAAGACCCCTCCCGCCCCCTACATGGACTAATAGATTTGTATCAGTGTTTCTTTCAGGCATCTCTCCCCCCGGTAAAAGTCTATCGCCCCCCCGAAGCTTCGTCTTTTTCCAACGCCACTGCCAGGCGTGCATGGAGTGCTACGCTCGCCACTGGATACTGGCACCCCCGGATGTCTGGGAAACCCCCCCGTAGAAAATTTTCTGAAAGAAACGCTGATTTGTATTACCCCGTACCGCCCCCTACATAAGGTTATGTATTTGTACCCCGCCGTTCCGCTGGGCACTACGGCGGCACACAAGACAAAGAGTCATGCCGGACAAAAATGCACTTTGCGAAACAAACGTTCGGCCAGTGAGACAGCCATAAAGACAGGCTCACATATGGCAAACAAACGCCCTCATCATGGCCCAACAAAAGGCGACACCATGGGCTGCCCTAATTCCCACCCTCGCACAGCTGAGGACTAGAGTGACTTCCTCTTCCACCACACAAATCCTCCCCAGTAGGATATTGAATGCCAAGTATGGAACACCCCCTACAAGGGATTTTCAAGTTTGCCAACGAGTTTTTTCCTACTCGGGAGGGCCGATTCTATATGTTTGTAAACAAAAATAACTTTTTACACGCCACGGAAGCTGCAATTAATTTTTGGACAGCTCAAACCCCACTACAGAGCCATCCGCCACGACTGGCGGTATAAGTGTTAAGGGGGGGTTCATTTTCACATTTTACTTTAAGGCACAGTTTTTCTAGCTACGGCACGGGTCTAACAACCGCCAAGTGAGCACCAAGATTGAATTTATTTGAAAAACCGAAAACTACTTACATCTGCTATCACAATTTTGAAGTTTTCTGCCATTGTTCGCGTGATCTAATAACAGCATATGCTACCGGAAATACAAAGTGTCTCTGAAATAATTTTAAAAATTGAAACATTTTTGACTTGGCTACCAAATAATCTGCTTTTAATGAAGATTTTTACATTTACAATAAAACAATCATTTTTAATTTCTTAAAAGTTTTCTAATAAATAAAGTCAGAAAATTGTGTTATTTTTAAAATCCATGTTTTAAACTACATATTTATATATTATATCTTGCAATATCGAATGAAACCTTTAAAAACCCGTTCAATATCAAAACGTTCGACAAAAGTAATAAATTTATATAAATAATAAAGGAAATGTAGAAATTAGAAATAGGATTTGTTAAACACACAAGGTATTTCAAAATAAAATTGTTGACAAATAACGTATATCATTCTGTAGACAAGAATAGAAGGTTTCGGAGTTCACCCAATTTGCCTACCAATTCCGTACCTTTTACTAATACTTCACCCAGCGGCTAGATTGAAGAATGCCATAATAAAAAGTCAGTGGTTCGAAAGCTGAGAAGAGTTCCATATTGTAACTGACTTTAATCTTAAGATAATTATCCTAATAGGATATTTAAGATGCTTAGATGCATCATAAAAAGTCAAAAATTTTCAATGATGTAAAATAACAACAATTACAATTCGACATTTGATCTGGGGCTCAGACTCACTCTAGTTACATACAAAGAAATGGTGGCCTCGAGCTCGGTCTCACTGTGTTTTAAAACTACTAAAGGCTCAGGCTCGAGATCGATGTTTCGTCGCACATCTTTTTAATAAAATAGCCCAAATAGTGTTTTCGAGTTCCTTTACGGCATCATTGGCACACCTGGGAGACAGTCGGAGATGGTCAGGCAGCCCTGAGCCCGGGAATTCAGACGGCGATAGGCCGGGCTACCTTCTAACGCTTATTTTGCCAAAATAAATTTCGAACGTAGGCTTAGGGCTAAACAATATCATGAATTGGAAGGACATCGAGCTCATCCTCAGATTCGAAAACAGTATTTAAAATTTTCTCGGGCTCAGGCTCAATCATTATAATAATAATAATAATAATAATAATAATCATCATCATCATCATCAGCTAGGCTAATACCCAAGGCACCACCTTAGACCTAAGCCATCAAGCTACTTTTAAAGCCATTAATTCAGGTGACCGGGTTACGATGCGTAGGAGGGTGGTGGCAAGCCCTTCCAGCCACGCGAGCCAACAGCTCCCTAAACTTACTATTACCGTTAACCTCAACAAGTTTTTATGGAAAGGGAAACCGAAGAACTCGAGGGAAAACCCCTTAAACCAGTGGGGACAGAACTTTCAAACTCAACGCAGAAGGAGTTGTTCCGAGTTTTCAACCAGCTCGGGCTCACTTCCGATATGAAAACTACCAAAATCTGTCTCGAGCTCGGGCTCAAGTATTAGGTCGAGGGTGACCCCGTGCCCGTTCACCTATCCCATTTACTTTAATTCACAAAAAATATTTTAGTTTGAGATAAAGTACTTACCGCGTTGAACAGTAAATGTAATAGTTAATAGGAAATTATGTCAAAACAGGAATTTCAATAAAGCGTCTTCAATCATTTTTTAAGCCACAGTTTTAAGAAAAGTAAAGGTAATAATTCCCCAAGAAAGGATAAATTGAAATGACTCTTTCGCTTTTTACCGACAATTTTATTCAATAATAAAAAAAAAGGTAGACTTCAAACCCGACTAGAATGTTCAATAATTCCTTCTATATTTGTGGAGTAATTTCACATTTGGCTGACCACATGAAAAACAATTTATAGGGCTAATTTCACAATTGGCTGACCACATGAAAAACAATGTATACGGCTAATAGCAAGGTACTCGAAATTTCATCGACATTTTCCTAGTCCAGACGGCGTCTATAAGGGATTTAGGAGAGCGCTCTTTCCGGATTAGTTAATAATTTCTTACTGGATTTGTGATTAATTTCTAGATTTGTGATTAATTTCTAGATTTGTGATTAATTTCTGGATTTGTGATTAATCTGGAAAAATAAATGAGCACTTTAAAATCAAATAAAAAATTAATAAAAATAACAAGAACTTTACTTAAGGTGGAAGTTAGTGGTTTTGTGTTTCTGGGAAAAAAATAAGAGATGGCGCTGAAACACGTCTCTTGCTGGTGTTGCCGGAAAATATTTTTTTTTAATTTCACGCTATTTGCTTTTATTCATTGTACTGTTAAAGTTGAGTGCGGCGCGCGCATTACCACTTCAAAGGAGTTCGTGCGTAGAGTGCGCGAGTCCTTCTATATTAGGAAGCGCGTGATCTAAGGAAAAACGCTTTTATAAATGTATCTAGTTCGTATAGGTGTTTCTTTAATGTACGGTGGGTCGTGTGATAATGTTTTGTTTACGTCACTGTATATAACTATTAAAGTTAGCGAGGGTGCGCTGCTATCACGAGTTCACGATAGCCTTCGGCATTCGAAGAGCACGTGCAAATCACTCGCGTTGTAAAAACATTTTATTTTTGCCTACTTGTATTTATTTTATTTTATGGAAACACCTAATATGTTATAGAAATAGCTATTTACAATCACGTTGATAAAAAAAGAGTTTTTATCAGTTGTATGGGCTTGAACGACAGAGACGGAACAGAGAGAGTGGTGAGTTGGGAACCAAAAATTCTGAAAATACTTTTAGGGTTTATACAGTTGGCGAAAAATTAAAAATCATTCCATTTTCTTTTGTTTAGCTTGTAGGCCTATAATGTTTTTAGAACTACAGGTATTTTTTTTTAATTGTGCATTTCTTTGTCAAGGTTTGAAATTTAATATTGAATCATGTCTTTCCAATGCCATGCCTTTCATGTAGGATCGAGATTGTAAGAAAAAGATATTTTTTAAAAATCATTTAGCTTGTAATTTTGTCTGTTTTCGGAGAAAATACTGAATTACGCAAGAATTTACGTAACAAAATTTGACACATACTATACACAATGATTGAAATAACAAACTATAAGGTTAGATACTCGTTCGATCAGGATAGCCAGTAGAACGATATAAAAATATTTACAGTGACAATTATATTATTAAAAATAATATTTGCATTGAGGTGAGACGTTTATTCGCGCTACTTTTTCTTTGGTTGTTTATTCTTTGGTGCGCCAATGCTTTTTAATTTAATTTTATTTTGGGGAACCGTTTTTCCTGGTACGACTGAGGACTCAGGCTCTCGAATGCGCATCGATCTCGTAAATCTTGGGTCAGCTAATTCTGGAAGAATACAGCGTTCGAAATAGAATTTTAGTTTTCCAAACACCTTACTCCACAATGCGGGGTCTGGGTAAATTCGTTCAGTTACAGAGAGTTGTGGCGTCACAGTAACTACTTTTGGTGATGTATAGTTTGCCTTGAATTTTATAGTAGTAGTCGTGGTTACGCTTTAGGATCAAACAGTCGCCAACCAACTTTGAACAAAAATTCTTCAATTTTTCGGGGGCTTCGATTGGATGGATTTATCTCGCTGAATAGGGCGATTAATCCATCAGGGGAGGCACCCAAGTATCCATATTCAGTGTCAATGAACAAACCGCATTTATTCACCTATATTCCTTGTTTTTCCGTTTTTTCTTTACGCTCATCAAAGGCTCGCTCTTCTTTTTCTATGCCGTAAGAACAAGCGGGATTGGAAAATCTTTTGGGGTACAAATGGCTTTGAACTAATTTCGCGTAACCACTTCCCGCTTTCCGTTTCGCTATAGTTCCAAAGCTGGATGCCGTGATCCGTTTCGCTCGTTGCAGGTGCCATTCTTCGCTGTTCGTTTGTTCTATCGTTCGATTTTGGATCGCGTCTCGCTCGCTGGGTGTTACATTCAGCGCGTTCATTATTTCGCATTTCCTTCTTTCGATATCTTCCACGCTCATATCTGGCTTTTTACAATTTTCTCCGTAATTTGCGTGATCTCTTTCTTGAGCGGTTTCCACTTTGTCCATCTCGCCAAATCTTTTTTTCAACGAAGTTCTTTTGAATTTTTTTGCAGTTCACAGTTCCTGACGTGCTTTTTTATGGCCAGGCTGGGTGATTTTTTCGAATAGGCCCGAATGAGTTTGGCGTGCCAAGATCGCCCAAGAATTTGCTGAAGTCCGGCGGCTCTGTATCTAGTCGCGTAAGAGTTTCTCCTATTGAAGGAAACTTGTTTTCCTCCGACAGCCTTGGCGATGAGGGACATATAATTTTCAGCCAGGTTGTTGGTTTCATTGCAAAGGAGTAGGGGGGCCAAATTTTGGGACGCGTTGAGAAGCTTCTCCAAGTTTCATCTCGAGTGGTTTAGTCAATACCGCGGTCCTATCGGGTCCCGATTTGTCACAAAAATAATCCCGACAATTGGTATGGCGTTCAAATACGTGCCACGGAGTATTCCGGATGTCCCTTCTCAGAATTTCTTCGTATCGCGAGCGTATACGTAATTGGTGACGGTGGCTTACGAGAAGCGCGACGAGGGGCGGAAATTCTACCCATTTCGCGTTTAGAAGCGAGATTCAATAACAAAGAATTCTATTCGTTTAGAAGTCGCAGATTTATGTAAACGCTAAATAACTTTACAACTTGGCAGTATTCAAATTCAGAAAAACATCGTTTTACTTAACCTTATATTAAAATGTACCATAAGGGTTTCGTAAAAATCGCTAGCAGGGGAACGTTACCCAAAAGACGTTTACATTGAGTTGGGAATACATAGATATATTGAGATGGGATAAATTAAAGGTGAAGCATTAACCCTTTTCCGACTTTTTAAAAATGTACTCGCGCTAAAAAATTACCTCGTGGAATAAAGTGATATAGCGCGCGTTACATTTGAATTTTGCAATTTTTTAAGAAAGTCGCTCACCAAGACCCTAGCGACTTCAAGCGTCAGGCAGGTTAACTACTAGAAAAAATGTGGTTTTAATTGAATAATAAATAAGCCTTTCGAGCTAGCGGGGCCGTTTTCAATCGTAAACTAGATTTATGCCAAACCTATCGAGAACACTTTTTATTTTAAAAATCGGTCCACTAGTAAAAAAAAATTCAAGGCCGTCAGTTTACAAGTACTATAGTTAATAAAATATTTATAATTAAACGTTAAAAAGGAATTCGAATGTACATCTTCAATCATTGACTAGTTAAGGTTTCAAAGAAAATTATGCAAAAACACGAGGTTTAATATCTTAATTATTGTAGAATTGGCGAGTGTCGTAAAAACTTCTTATTTCTATGGTTAATGCTGACTTCCCCCTTAATGATCAAAAATATTTTTTGTACTTTGCATTACAACCTTGTTGTAAGTCCCCGTAAGTTCTCCAATTTCAATTTCTCGGACGAAATATTTATTTCATGATTGCAAAAATGGGACGACGCGATTTGCTCTAGTTTGACCAATGAGACCTAATACACTTTAGGACTGTTCATGAGCTCGAGCCAGCCGAGCTCGAGCCAAGCCGACTCAACGGCGGCTCGATTATTAAACGTTTTTTTTAAATTACTTGAGAAATCGTTATTTTATTCCTTATTTTCACCAAGTAACATCGTTTCTCACGTAACGTCTATTAAATGGAATATTAATAACGTTTAATCACCCCTTCCAAAACGTAAATTCAACGGTTTAAACAATTAAAATTGAAATCAGCTAGCGCACCACCCACTAACAACTATGTAAGTGGACGACTTGCTAAAAAACAGATAATCTAATGGCTCATTAACGTCATCCATAAAATAACGTGTGATGTAATTGCGCGTGAATATAGGACATCTTATCAGTTCTACGAAGATTGCTATCAAATTTTATCAAAGTTTCTTTGAGAAAATCAAGCTTACATTTAAAGATAACTATACCAGTAGTTAATTTTGTTATAAGATCAAGTGCATGACTTGGTATTAAAAGCCACTGGTACCTTTATATTTAGACTTCTAACACATTTTTATTAATTTAATTAAAAATTCAAGGGTACACTAATAATTTAAATATGACTTAACATCAAGACAGATCATATTAATTAGTTCAAGAAATTAAACCCACTTAATTAAGGATGAATAAGAGTGTCCAATACAATTTTTTGGTCCAGTAACATGAGACAAGATTTACCAAACCAGTTTTAAAGGTAGTTAAGTTGAAATTTTGACAAACACTAGCGAACAATTAAGCCTTGGCGTTAATAGCCCAGCCGCCAGTACTTGTAGCGATGACAAAACTCAATGAGGTTAAAATTATCTCCGATCATTCAACTATGCAAATTATTGGGTTCATTGGGGCATTTAAAAAATCAAATGGGATTATGGGACTAACTTTGCAGAACATCCCATATTTTTTGTACAAGGAAATTGCTTTGAATTATCTTGTAATTTCATTGAAAATGCTGCCCACGTTGATGTTAACATCTAAATATTGAAAACATAAAATTAATTTTTTAAAGATAAATTAATTATTTTTAAAAACCTTGTTGACATTACAAATAAACAAATCCGTAAGCTTTAGAGAGGCAGTTGAGAAACAAACTACTTTAACTTTAGCCCACAAAATAGTTTTGCCATTTTACTTACGGCATTGAGCAGTTGGTGCAACCATCCACGGTTTTCCGCCAAAACCGCTCTTTCAAAATCGAGAAAGTTACGACGCACGAAATTTCCGAACAAACGTACTTTCACCTATTTTCTTCTGGTATTACAAACAAAATTTAACTTAGAGATTTACATTTATGTGTAAGCAATTTAAAAAAATAGAAACATAATAGAGTTCCGACAGAATGTAATACAAAAATATTTTTAATAAAATTAGGTTTTTATTACATTGGTATAAATATTAGAAGTTGTATTCGCTGAGCTCTTCGTGAGCCGCCCTGCTACAAAAGTGTTTCTTTCAGACGGCAAATAAAAAACTTTAACCTTACACTTTGGTAGTTTTAAACCACTTGCTTATTAGAATTAAAATAGTTGACAGCTTTTCAAGAATTTAAATACAAGTCGGCAAGCGTTAACTGTATCCGTGGTTCTGTAGTAGAACGCTCGCCGGTCGTGCAAGAGGACTTGGGTTTGATTCCCGCCCGGTACTAACGCATATAGAAAAAGTTATCATAAACCCAATAATGAAAAGAGGGCTCTATTGGAAAAACTTTTTCCCGAATACCAAGAAACTGCGTACACAGTGATTACACTTTGCCCCGAAATTGGAGCCCGGACAGACCCACAGACAGACACGGTGATTATAAACCCCTCCTTTAGACCCAAAACGTTATTAAACTACCAAACAACAAAATGAGAAATAGAAAATACAATATTTAAAATTATAATAACGGTCATGAAACGTAAAACATACGTGCAATAAACTATTTTATAGAGAAAAACCAACCCATTGTATTTTATGTATTAAACAACCAAATTTATATGGAAAAAAAAAAGTTAAATCGAAAAAAGTGAAAGCACTAAAAACAAGTTGGCAAGCCAAAATATTTTTATGAAAGAAATATCTACAGAGGGTATTTGTATTTTTCTCGCTTACGAAATACTTGCCGCATCTTTAACGCTCATTTTATTACAACACTCGCCCTTGATTAAGATACCGTAGAATAGCTATATTCGACATCTGGTAATGGACGATTCGTAGACTTCCAGTTGACGTTGTGACACATACCGCATGAAAAGGACCAATACCGTCCAATTTCCAATATCATATAATGACTCGCACACCCAGGAAATCAATGACTGCATTAGGAATCGTAGATATCCAAATATCCACACCAATAACAAATTTATTAACAAGAAGCGAAAAACTTACCATTCACAAAGCACAGAAAGCCACTTGACTAAACGACAGATCGTATATCAATAAATGACTGTAGACGGAATAGTTAAGGCTCTTTATAAATAAAAACAAACAAACCCAATTGATGAACTGTATTAAACATTTTAATCAGTCGAGAAAACGTTTAAAATAAATTACGAAGAAATGACGACCCAGTTAAGAACCAGACCAACATCAGTGTAAGCGCACGATGTATACAACTCGATATTTAATTCATAAATGAACAATTACGCTAAACCCAAAAAAGATAATAATATACGACTGAAAAAACGAAATAAATTACAAAAAAATAACGGGTTCTACCCTTTAATCATCCTATCTGCTGACTGCGCTAAAACAAGATTTGACCTTTAAATTTTCATACGTTAAAAACGTAGACTTTATAAACAAAATAAACATCTACGTAAGGTATAATCTTCCCACCCAAACAAATATTACATTTATATATATCCTGGTTTTACGGGTTTTTAAAGTTTAGACATGTAGTCGTCAATGGCCAATCGGTTCAACGTCCGCGTCACAAGAATGTGCCCCGGTTTCGATTCCTGACGATGCTCGTATTTAACAACAAATTGATCCATTTCCACATTTTAAAATTTTATACATATAAAAAAATATTTTAAAGGAAAAATTGACGTTATTAACTTTAAAACTGCTGAAAACACTTTCGCCAAAGCTGTTTTAGAAAAAGAAACACTGTAGATTAACAAGTGACGGTGGCTAAGTGGTTAGAGTAAATCTCTTGCACGCAGCAGACCCGGCCGGCGCCAATAAGTCGCAAAATTGATACTTAGACGAATACCGTGAACAATTGGTGGAAACCCTGCCATTGGACGTTGAGAGGTTGCCATAACACTCAGCACTCGAACCGTCCCAAAAGTCAATAAGAAGAAGTTGAAGAGAAAACGCCCGTACAAACACAACAGACTCAACACCCACAACCGTCACAACACAAACACAACAAATTCAACATTCACACACGAAATATCCAATCAAACTAAGTTAAAACTCTCGCGACGGTGAACGTTAACGAAAAAAAAACCGTCCAAACCAAACCCAACCGAAAATTAATCCGTTAACGCTCACCGTCACACGGTGGTTTTGCCAACCCTTCGAGAAACTGCGAACGCAGAGATTTCGAGAAACTGCGTACGCAATGATTAAGCTTTGCACGGAAAATGCGAAAGCGTTCGCAGGACAGACAGACACACGGACACAAAGACACACAGACAGACCCAGTGATTGTATAACCCCTCCTAGGGGACTTTGTCCTCTCGGAGAGGTAAAAACTGCGTGGGCTCATGACGACCACCCAACGAAGCCGATAAAAATCAATGCAAACAAAAAATCGTACACATGATCAACAAACAAGAAAATTAACCAATAGATCAATATATATTAATAACCCAACTAAGTAACAATTTAATACTTAGGAATCAAGAAAAATCAATCAAAATAACCACAGTAATAAACATTGCATTAACAAAAATATAATAATAAAAAATATAATAATAACCCAATGTCAATCCATATAGAGTGCTTTCGTCTGATACGATTTTCAAATCTTGTAACGTCACAGCTGTAGGGTTAATAGTGGCCGCCATGATAGTTACCGTTTTTAATCAATAGGCAAATTACATAGGGGGACGTCGTTAGTTTCGAATTGAAAGCATTCTATACCCACGGTAATGAAAATTGTAATATAAAAATAGCCAAAAACCGCTTACCGTTTACAATTCCCGGCTTATAACGCACACAAAAAAATTCTTAACTGAATAGTGAAGACTAAACAACCGCGCTTAACTCAAAATATAAAACCAACGTATCACACATTTAAATCCGATAAGAAACAACGAAAAATAAATTACGAAGTTACGAGAAAAGTAATCAAAACGAAAAAATGAGTTGTAAACCACTTGAAATTGTATTAATAAATGACCCTTAACGGTTCAAAAGTAACAATAGACCAAAAACTATCCAAGTGGACCACCCACGGGTTCTACCCTCTAACCCTCTTTTCTCTGATGACTGCGCTAAAACCAGATTTGACCTTTAAAATTTCATACTTAAAAAAATGTAGACTTTAAAAACTATTAATATACTCTTCCGCTTAAGCTGAGCTTATAATTTTCAAGGAATCGTAACACCTTTCGGTGGTTCTGTGGTAGAACACTCGCCTGTCAGGCAGGAGGACCCGGGTTCAAATCTCGCCCGATACTATCGCAAATTGAAAATAAGACGTATACCGTGAATATTTGGTGGGAACCCTGCCGTTTGGACGTTGAGACGTATACCGTAACCTTCAACAATCAGTCCGTCCCAAAAGTCAAACACTGGTCAAAATCACAAAACGCAGAAGGAAAGTTATGCTACGACTGATGAAGAAAAGCGGTTTTTGGAAAAACATTTACCCTAATTCCAAGAAACTACGAACGCAGTGATTACAATTTGCCCCGAAAAGGCGAACACGTTTGCGTAAAACAGACCCACAGACAGACACGGTGATTGTGAAACCCATCCTAGGTTACATAGTCCCCTCGGAGAGGTAAAAATTTAAAGCCTTATTTTAAATTTTACCACAAATGTATTTCTCTTGTTATCCCATGGGGCCCTTTATTGGTCACCCCATGAGATATCAAGAGAAACACATTTGGTGTAAAATTTAAACTAAGCTTCAAATTTTGTTGTTACTGACTCTTAAATCGTATTATTCAAATAAAAGGGAAACTATATCAATTCTAATAAGAAACTATTTTAAAAATAGAACTAGCCAAAGTTTAAGGTTTAAGGTTTTTTATTTGCCGTCTTAAAGAAACCCTTTTGTAGCAGGGCGGGTCACGAATAGTTCAGGGAATACGTCTTATAATATTTATACCAATACACATCGACTGGATATATAACTATTATATGAAAAAGCTCAGCTACGCTGATAAAAAAGGTGATATATAGCTCTTTTTGTATCGTATCATTACGGCTAAGAAGGGCCATGTATTAAATTGGATGCTTAGTAGAGTTTTTTGCGGGGGAATATCTTTTTATGTGAAATTAATTTAAATTAAAAGAGATTTAAACGGTTTTAAAATCACAATATATTTGTTAAAAACCGTTGAGGTCTCTTTTAATTTAGTTTTTTTTTCACAATGTGCTTCTCTTCACTTCTATAAAATTTATTTGTTTAACATCAATTCATGTTTTTTTCTAAAAATAACAGCAACGTACAAAAATGTCTTATTAGCATAACAGTTTTCATTTTCGGGCTATATATGGCAGCCTTCTTTTCCTTTCATTTCTTAAAGTTGTTTGCTTAACTATTTTAAGTCTCTTTTTTAAATACCGTTTAATAAAATTTCTATTATAAATAAGTTATAAAATTATAAAACATTAATTTTAGAATTTCAACAAATTCGGGGCCACTTTAATTTAGATCCCCAACTGTACAATCGCGACAACAGTTCGGATGCGTAAGGTAAATTTCTTAGAAATTGAAATATAAACTAAACTTTTCACATGTGCCAACGTTTCTTCCAACTAGAGGACTCCGTTCAAGTTGAGTCCACTTGTTGGTTCGTGTGAAAAAGTTGGATAAATTCATCCACCTAAAACTTAGAGAAATATCTAATCGAACCTACACTCTTAAAAAAACGGGTGCTTCATAACACCTTTTTCTTCGCCACAAATATGACACCTTCCAGATACTTAAAGTACACCCTTTCGGGATACAAAGTACACCTTTTGAAACGAAAATACTCCTGTTTGCAACAGAAATTACACCTTTAAATGTATGCAATTGCACCCTTTGGCGGCAGAAACTTAACTTTTAAAATTATGCAATTACAATGTATAGCTTTTGGCGGCAGAAAATACACCTTTAAAGAGTCATTTAGCACCTTCAAGCATTAAATCACGCCTTTAAAGGTGGCAATACGCCTATTAAAGAGTAAAATCAAACCCGTGAAGGAGTTCAAAACCCTTTTAAAGAGTTATAGAACACCTTTAAATAATATATTTACACTTTTAAAGGTGTAAATTGCACCGGGTAAGAGTTACATCTCACCTTTAGAGGTTTAAATACGCCATTTGAAAGTGTACAATCACACTTTAAAAGGTGTAGATGCGCATTTTAAAAGATATACATTGCACCTGATAAGATTTGAATCGCACCTACAGAGGTGTAATTAGGTTCTTTTAAAAAGTAAAATCACTCTTTTGAAGGTAAAAATGCTCACTTTAAAACAGAGAAATTGCACTTGGTAAGAGATAAATAACACCTACAAAGGTGTAAATACGCCTTTTTAAAGAGTAAAATCACACTTTCAATGGTGTAAATGCACACTTTAAAACAGTTTAGTTGCACCTGGTAAGACTTTAGTCACACCTTTAGATTTAGAAATAGGTTTTAAAGGTGTAAATATGCCCATTTAAGGAGTAAAATTACTGATTTAAAGGTGTAAATATGCCCCTTACAGAGTAAAATCACACCTTTAATAAATAAGTTAACCTATAAATCTGTTTAAATGACGTTTTAAAAGGTACCTTGCACTTCTAACAATTGCAATGGTTTTACTATGCCATATTAAAGTGTTCAATAACACCTTTTGTTGGTTTGAAAAACACCCTTGAAAGATTGTAAAAGAAATTGTGTTTCTAATAAATACTATTTTACCAATAGAAACAGTGAAAACCCAAAAAACTAGTGTAGTTGTATACAAATTGATATTTATTTTTAAATTAATATATATATTTTCATTTCACATGATTTCAATTAAACTAATTCGAAGAAGTTGTTCTTCAATGAAGAAAGTGTTAAAATTTACAGCACTTGCCGTGATCGAGACTATTTTTAAAAATGTTCAGTATTACTAAAGCAACACGACAACGAACCGGCTACCCCAAAGACGTAAATAAAACTGCGACAATGAACAATAATGCCAGGGTGTTTTATACCAAACGTGTAAAAAAAGTATTGTTATCTGTTAAAAACCGAATGACGGAGAGATAAAATATGTATAAAAAAACTTATGGATAGCTTAAGCACGAAAAAATATCTTTATCGTATTTTATTTAAACAAATCACCCTCGATGAAGATATTACTTAAGGCGTAATGGCTGATCATCACATAGAGGTCGGGGCGGTTAATCATTATCCACGTTTAAATTGATTTTTTTCGGGAAAAAAATGTTAACAAAGAAATTTACCGGTTAATATTTCGGAAAATGATTAAAAAACATGCATTATTCGTAAAATTTGAGCTTTTTATCGAAAAAAACGTCGTTTTTCCGATTAATTTTACAAATTTATCAAAAAAATAATCGGATAATACAGAAATATAAATTACTTGATCAAAACGTTTTACGAATAATTTTGAAAGCTTTATCTATTGAATAAAAGTTAACCATCCCCGACCTCTATCATCTCGGACCAGCTCTGTTATATAGAATTCACGGATGTTGATATGCTTTGCGCAATGGGCAAATTTGGGGTTGTGGATCATTTCATTGGCCCAGGCGTTGTAGAACTCAAAAATTGACACTAAGGCCCAGGTTGGACTGAAACTTTCGACTTAATGTGATAATAGGTGTCGCTATCAATCAAAAACATCATATTTAATTAGTTAATTATTATTTTTTCTTGAATTCGCATTTTATAGAACTTTTAACACTTCTTGCTTAAACGAATAAGCCTATTAAACAATAAGATAAATTGAAATTCCAATAACATTTAAAAACAGATAATTATTCACAAATATTTACAAAATGTATATATTTAAATAAAATACATATATTTTAAACATGCAATTAAACATTTTGGCACGGTATGCGTTAATGAATATGCACATTATAAAACTAGATAGTTATATGTGCAGTTATTCGATTTTTGGTTCCCATTTAATCCATTTTAGACAGAAACTTTATCTTTCTAGGAAACCCTTATTGGGATTAACTTACCCTAACCGTGTAAAATGGTAACAATTACACCATGTTTTAGTTAATAAAGAAATATGAAAAATCCCTAGTTAACGCTGCGCTTAAACGTGTAGTATTATAGTGTGATTTAACTCTACAAATGGGCGTATTAACACGTTTAAAGGTGTGATTTAATTCTTAAAAAGGGTATATTAACACTTTTAAAAGTGTTATTTAACTCTTAAAAAGGGCTTATTAACACTTTTAAAGATGTGTTTTAACTCTTAAAAAGGCGTATTAACACTTTTAAAGGTGTTATTTAACTCTAACTAAAGGGCCTATTAACACCTTTAAAGATGCTATTTAACTCTTAAAAAGGGCGTATTAACACTTTCAAAGGTGTTATTTAACTCTAACAAAAGGGCCTATTAACACCTTTAAAGATGCTATTTAACTCTTAAAAAGGGCGTATTAACACTTTCAAAGGTGTTATTTAACTCTAACAAAAGGGCCTACTAACACCTTTAAAGGTTATATTTAACTCTTAAAAAGGGCGTATTAACACTTTCAAAGGTGTTATTTAACTCTTACAAAAGGGCCTATTAACACCTTTAAAGATGCTATTTAACTCTTAAAAAGGGCGTATTAACACTTTCAAAGGTGTTATTTAACTCTAACAAAAGGGCCTATTAAAAACTTAAAAGGTTATATTTAACTCTTAAAAATGCGTATTAACACTTACAAAGGTGTTATTTAACTCTAACAAAAGGGCCTATTAACACCTTTAAAGATGCTATTTAACTCTTAAAAAGGGCGTATTAACACTTTCAAAGGTGTTATTTAACTCTAACAAAAGGGCCTATTAACACCTTTAAAGGTTATATTTAACTCTTAAAAGGGCATATTAACACTTACAAAGGTGTTATTTAACTCTTACAAAAGGGCCTATTAACACCTTTAAAGATGCTATTTAACTTTTAAAAAGGGCGTATTAACACTTTCAAAGGTGTTATTTAACTCTAACAAAAGGGCCTATTAAAAACTTAAAAGGTTATATTTAACTCTTAAAAGCGCGTATTAACACTTACAAAGGTGTTATTTAACTCTAACAAAAGGGCCTATTAACACCTTTAAAGATGCTATTTAACTCTTAAAAAGGGCGTATTAACACTTTCAAAGGTGTTATTTAACTCTAACAAAAAGGGCCTATTAAAAACTTAAAAGGTTATATCTAACTCTTAAAAGGGCGTATAAACACTTACAAAGGTGTTATTTAACTCTAACAAAAGGGCCTATTAACACCTTTAAAGATGCTATTTAACTCTTGAAAAGGGCGTATTAACACTTTCAAAGGTGTTATTTAACTCTAACAAAAGGGCCTATTAACACCTTTAAAGGTTATATATAACTCTTAAAAAGGGCGTATTAACACTTACAAAGGTTCTATTTAACTCTTACAAAAGGGCCTATTAACACCTTTAAAGATGCTATTTAACTCTTAAAAAGGGCGTATTAACACTTTCAAAGGTGTTATTTAACTCTAACAAAAGGGCCTATTAAAAACTTAAAAGGTTATATTTAACTCTTAAAAGCGCGTATTAACACTTACAAAGGTGTTATTTAACTCTAACAAAAGGGCCTATTAACACCTTTAAAGATGCTATTTAACTCTTAAAAAGGGCGTATTAACACTTTCAAAGGTGTTATTTAACTCTAACAAAAGGGCCTATTAAAAACTTAAAAGGTTATATCTAACTCTTAAAAGGGCGTATACACACTTACAAAGGTGTTATTTAACTCTAACAAAAGGGCCTACTAACACCTTTAAAGATGCTATTTAACTCTTGAAAAGGGCGTATTAACACTTTCAAAGGTGTTATTTAACTCTAACAAAAGGGCCTATTAACACCTTTAAAGGTTATATATAACTCTTAAAAAGGGCGTATTAACACTTACAAAGGTTCTATTTAACTCTTACAAAAGGGCCTATTAACACCTTTAAAGATGCTATTTAACTCTTAAAAAGGGCGTATTAACACTTATAAAGGTGTTATTTAACTCTTACAAAAGGGCCTATTAACACCTTTAAAGATGCTATTTAACTCTTAAAAAGGGCGTATTAACACTTTCAAAGGTGTTATTTAACTCTAACAAAAGGGCCTATTAACACCTTTAAAGGTTATATTTAACTCTTAAAAAGGGCGTATTAACACTTTCAAAGGTGTTATTTAACTCTTACAAAAGGGCCTATTAACACCTTTAAAGATGCTATTTAACTCTTAAAAAGGGCGTATTAACACTTTCAAAGGTGTTATTTAACTCTAACAAAAGGGCCTATTAACACCTTTAAAGATGCTATTTAACTCTTAAAAAGGGCGTATTAACCCTTTCAAAGGTGTTATTTAACTCTAACAAAAGGGCCTATTAACACCTTTAAAGGTTATATTTAACTCTTAAAAGGGCATATTAACACTTACAAAGGTGTTATTTAACTCTTACAAAAGGGCCTATTAACACCTTTAAAGGTTATATATAACTCTTAAAAAGGGCGTATTAACACTTACAAAGGTTCTATTTAACTCTTACAAAAGGGCCTATTAACACCTTTAAAGATGCTATTTAACTCTTAAAAAGGGCGTATTAACACTTATAAAGGTGTTATTTAACTCTTACAAAAGGGCCTATTAACACCTTTAAAGATGCTATTTAACTCTTAAAAAGGGCGTATTAACACTTTCAAAGGTGTTATTTAACTCTAACAAAAGGGCCTATTAACACCTTTAAAGGTTATATTTAACTCTTAAAAAGGGCGTATTAACACTTTCAAAGGTGTTATTTAACTCTTACAAAAGGGCCTATTAACACCTTTAAACTTGCTATTTAACTCTTAAAAAGGGCGTATTAACACTTACAAAGGTGTTATTTAACTCTAACAAAAGGGCCTATTAACACCTTTAAAGATGCTATTTAACTCTTAAAAAGGGCGTATTAACACTTTCAAAGGTGTTATTTAACTCTAACAAAAGGGCCTATTAACACCTTTAAAGGTTATATTTAACTCTTAAAAGGGCATATTAACACTTACAAAGGTGTTATTTAACTCTTACAAAAGGGCCTATTAACACCTTTAAAGATGCTATTTAACTTTTAAAAAGGGCGTATTAACACTTTCAAAGGTGTTATTTAACTCTAACAAAAGGGCCTATTAAAAACTTAAAAGGTTATATTTAACTCTTAAAAGCGCGTATTAACACTTACAAAGGTGTTATTTAACTCTAACAAAAGGGCCTATTAACACCTTTAAAGATGCTATTTAACTCTTAAAAAGGGCGTATTAACACTTTCAAAGGTGTTATTTAACTCTAACAAAAGGGCCTATTAAAAACTTAAAAGGTTATATCTAACTCTTAAAAGGGCGTATACACACTTACAAAGGTGTTATTTAACTCTAACAAAAGGGCCTACTAACACCTTTAAAGATGCTATTTAACTCTTGAAAAGGGCGTATTAACACTTTCAAAGGTGTTATTTAACTCTAACAAAAGGGCCTATTAACACCTTTAAAGGTTATATATAACTCTTAAAAAGGGCGTATTAACACTTACAAAGGTTCTATTTAACTCTTACAAAAGGGCCTATTAACACCTTTAAAGATGCTATTTAACTCTTAAAAAGGGCGTATTAACACTTATAAAGGTGTTATTTAACTCTTACAAAAGGGCCTATTAACACCTTTAAAGATGCTATTTAACTCTTAAAAAGGGCGTATTAACACTTTCAAAGGTGTTATTTAACTCTAACAAAAGGGCCTATTAACACCTTTAAAGGTTATATTTAACTCTTAAAAAGGGCGTATTAACACTTTCAAAGGTGTTATTTAACTCTTACAAAAGGGCCTATTAACACCTTTAAAGATGCTATTTAACTCTTAAAAAGGGCGTATTAACACTTTCAAAGGTGTTATTTAACTCTAACAAAAGGGCCTATTAACACCTTTAAAGATGCTATTTAACTCTTAAAAAGGGCGTATTAACCCTTTCAAAGGTGTTATTTAACTCTAACAAAAGGGCCTATTAACACCTTTAAAGGTTATATTTAACTCTTAAAAGGGCATATTAACACTTACAAAGGTGTTATTTAACTCTTACAAAAGGGCCTATTAACACCTTTAAAGATGCTATTTAACTCTTAAAAAGGGCGTATTAACACTTTCAAAGGTGTTATTTAACTCTAACAAAAGGGCCTATTAAAAACTTAAAAGGTTATATTTACCTCTTAAAAGCGCGTATTAACACTTACAAAGGTGTTATTTAACTCTAACAAAAGGGCCTATTAACACCTTTAAAGATGCTATTTAACTCTTAAAAAGGGCGTATTAACACTTTCGAAGGTGTTACTTAACTCTAACAAAAGGGCCTATTTACACCTTTAAAGATGCTATTTAACTCTTAAAATGGGCGTATTAACACTTGCAAAGGTGTTATTTAACTCTAACAAAAGGGCCTATTAACACCTTAAAAGGTTATATTTAACTCTTAAAAAGGGCGTATTAACACTTACAAAGGTGTTATTTAACTCTAACAAAAGGGCCTATTAACACCTTTAAAGATGCTATTTAACTCTTGAAAAGGGCGTATTAACACTTTCAAAGGTGTTATTTAACTCTAACAAAAGGGCCTATTAACACCTTAAAAGGTTATATTTAACTCTTAAAAAGGGCGTATTAACACTTACAAAGGTGTTATTTAACTCTTACAAAAGGGCCTATTAACACCTTTAAAGATGCTATTTAACTCTTAAAAAGGGCGTATTAACACTTTCAAAGGTGTTATTTAACTCTAACAAAAGGGCCTATTAAACACTTTAAAGGTTATATTTAACTCTAAAAAGGGCGTATTAACACTTACAAAGGTGTTATTTAACTAACAAAAGGGCCTATTAACACCTTTAAAGATGCTATTTAACTCTTAAAAAGGGCGTATTAACACTTTCAAAGGTGTTATTTAACTCTAACAAAAGGGCCTATTAACACCTTTAAAGATGCTATTTAACTGTTGAAAAGGGCGTATTAACACTTTCAAATGTGTTATTTAACTCTAACAAAAGGGCCTATTAACACCTTTAAAGGTTATATTTAACTCTTAAAAAGGGCGTATTAACACTTACAAAGGTGTTATTAAACTCTTACAAAAGGGCCTATTAACACCTTTAAAGATGCTATTTAACTCTTAAAAAGGGCGTATTAACACTTTCAAAGGTGTTAATTAACTCTAACAAAAGGGCCTATTAAAAACTTAAAAGGTTATATTTAACTCTTAAAAGGGCGTATTAACACTAACAAAGGTGTTATTTAACTCTAACAAAAGGGACTATTAACACCTTTAAAGATGCTATTTAACTCTTAAAAAGGGCGTATTAACACTTTCAAAGGTGTTATTTAACTCTAACAAAAGGGCCTATTAACACCTTTAAAGGTTATATTTAACTCTTAAAAGGGCATATTAACACTTACAAAGGTGTTATTTAACTCTTACAAAAGGGCCTATTAACACCTTTAAAGATGCTATTTAACTCTTAAAAAGGGCGTATTAACACTTTCAAAGGTGTTAATTAACTCTAACAAAAGGGCCTATTAAAAACTTAAAAGGTTATATTTAACTCTTAAAAGGGCGTATTAACACTAACAAAGGTGTTATTTAACTCTAACAAAAGGGACTATTAACACCTTTAAAGATGCTATTTAACTCTTAAAAAGGGCGTATTAACACTTTCAAAGGTGTTATTTAACTCTAACAAAAGGGCCTATTAACACCTTTAAAGGTTATATTTAACTCTTAAAAGGGCATATTAACACTTACAAAGGTGTTATTTAACTCTTACAAAAGGGCCTATTAACACCTTTAAAGATGCTATTTAACTCTTGAAAAGGGCGTATTAACACTTTCAAAGGTGTTATTTAACTCTAACAAAAGGGCCTATTAACACCTTTAAAGATGCTATTTAACTCTTGAAAAGGGCGTATTAACACTTTCAAACGTGTTATTTAACTCTAACAAAAGGGCCTATTAACACCTTTAAAGGTTATATTTAACTCTTAAAAGGGCATATTAACACTTACAAAGGTGTTATTTAACTCTTACAAAAGGGCCTATTAACACCTTTAAAGATGCTATTTAACTCTTAAAAAGGGCGTATTAACACTTTCAAAGGTGTTATTTAACTCTAACAAAAGGGCCTATTAAAAACTTAAAAGGTTATATTTAACTCTTAAAAGGGCGTATTAACACTTACAAAGGTGTTATTTAACTCTAACAAAAGGGCCTATTAAAACCTTTAAAGATGCTATTTAACTCTTAAAAAGGGCGTATTAACACTTTCGAAGGTGATATTTAACTCTAACAAAAGGGCCTATTAACACCTTTAAAGATGCTATTTAACTCTTAAAAAGGGCGTATTAACACTTTCAAAGGTGTTATTTAACTCTAACAAAAGGGCCTATTAACACCTTTAAAGATGCTATTTAACTCTTAAAAAGGGCGTATTAACACTTTCAAAGGTGTTATTTAACTCTAACAAAAGGGCCTATTAAAAACTTAAAAGGTTATATTTAACTCTTAAAAGGGCGTATTAACACTAACAAAGGTGTTATTTAACTCTAACAAAAGGGCCTATTAACACCTTTAAAGATGCTATTTAACTCTTAAAAAGGGCGTATTAACACTTTCAAAGGTGTTATTTAACTCTAACAAAAGGGCCTATTAACACCTTTAAAGTTTATATTTAACTCTTAAAAAGGGCGTATTAACACTTTCAAAGGTGTTATTTAACTCTAACAAAAGGGCCTATTAAAAACTTAAAAGGTTATATTTAACTCTTAAAAGGGCGTATTAACACTTACAAAGGTGTTATTTAACTCTAACAAAAGGGCCTATTAACACCTTTAAAGATGCTATTTAACTCTTTAAAAGGGCGTATTAACACTTTCGAAGGTGATATTTAACTCTAACAAAAGGGCCTATTTACACCTTTAAAGATGCTATTTAACTCTTAAAATGGGCGTATTAACACTTTCAAAGGTGTTATTTAACTCTAACAAAAGGGCCTATTAACACCTTAAAAGGTTATATTTAACTCTTAAAAAGGGCGTATTAACACTTACAAAGGTGTTATTTAACACTAACAAAAGGGCCTATTAACACCTTTAAAGGTTATATTTAACTCTTAAAAAGGGCGTATTAACACTTTCAAAGGTGTTATTTAACTGTAACAAAAGGGCCTATTAACACCTTTAAAGATGCTATTTAACTCTTGAAAAGGGCGTATTAACACTTAGAAAGGTGTTATTTAACTCTTACAAAAGGGCCTATTAACACCTTTAAAGATGCTATTTAACTCTTAAAAAGGGCGTATTAACACTTTCAAAGGTGTTATTTAACTCTAACAAAAGGGCCTATTAACACCTTTAAAGATGCTATTTAACTCTTAAAATGGGCGTATTAACACTTTCAAAGGTGTTATTTAACTCTAACAAAAGGGCCTATTAACACCTTAAAAGGTTATATTTAACTCTTAAAAAGGGCGTATTAACACTTAGAAAGGTGTTATTTAACTCTTACAAAAGGGCCTATTAACACCTTTAAAGATGCTATTTAACTCTTAAAAAGGGCGTATTAACACTTACAAAGGTGTTATTTAACTCTAACAAAAGGGCCTATTAACACCTTTAAAGATGCTATTTAACTCTTGAAAAGGGCGTATTAACACTTTCAAAGGTGTTATTTAACTCTAACAAAAGGGCCTATTAACACCTTTAAAGGTTATATTTAACTCTTAAAAAGGGCGTATTAACACTTTCAAAGGTGTTATTTAACTCTAACAAAAGGGCCTATTAAAAACTTAAAAGGTTATATTTAACTCTTAAAAGGGCGTATTAACACTTACAAAGGTGTTATTTAACTCTAACAAAAGGGCCTATTAACACCTTTAAAGATGCTATTTAACTCTTAAAAAGGGCGTATTAACACTTACAAAGGTCTTATTTAACTCTAACAAAAGGGCCTATTAACACCTTTAAAGATGCTATTTAACTCTTAAAATGGGCGTATTAACACTTTCAAAGGTGTTATTTAACTCTAACAAAAGGGCCTATTAACACCTTAAAAGGTTATATTTAACTCTTAAAAAGGGCGTATTAACACTTACAAAGGTGTTATTTAACTCTAACAAAAGGGCCTATTAACACCTTTAAAGATGCTATTTAACTCTTGAAAAGGGCGTATTAACACTTTCAAAGGTGTTATTTAACTCTAACAAAAGGGCCTATTAACACCTTTAAAGGTTATATTTAACTCTTAAAAAGGGCGTATTAACACTTCCAAAGGTGTTATTTAACTCTAACAAAAGGGCCTTTTAAAAACTTAAAAGGTTATATTTAACTCTTAAAAGGGCGTATTAACACTTACAAAGGTGTTATTTAACTCTAACAAAAGGGCCTATTAACACCTTTAAAGATGCTATTTAACTCTTTAAAAGGGCGTATTAACACTTTCGAAGGTGATATTTAACTCTAACAAAAGGGCCTATTTACACCTTTAAAGATGCTATTTAACTCTTAAAATGGGCGTATTAACACTTTCAAAGGTTATATTTAACTCTTAAAAAGGGCGTATTAACACTTACAAAGGTGTTATTTAACACTAACAAAAGGGCCTATTAACACCTTTAAAGGTTATATTTAACTCTTAAAAAGGGCGTATTAACACTTTCAAAGGTGTTATTTAACTGTAACAAAAGGGCCTATTAACACCTTTAAAGATGCTATTTAACTCTTGAAAAGGGCGTATTAACACTTAGAAAGGTGTTATTTAACTCTTACAAAAGGGCCTATTAACTCCTTTAAAGATGCTATTTAACTCTTAAAAAGGGCGTATTAACACTTTCAAAGGTGTTATTTAACTCTAACAAAAGGGCCTATTAAAAACTTAAAAGGTTATATTTAACTCTTAAAAGGGCGTATTAACACTTACAAAGGTGTTATTTAACTCTAACAAAAGGGCCTATTAACACCTTTAAAGATGCTATTTAACTCTTAAAAAGGGCGTATTAACACTTACAAAGGTGTTATTTAACTCTAACAAAAGGGCCTATTAACACCTTAAAAGGTTATATTTAACTCTTAAAAAGGGCGTATTAACACTTACAAAGGTGTTATTTAATTCTAACAAAAGGGCCTATTAACACCTTTAAAGATGCTATTTAACTCTTGAAAAGGGCGTATTAACACTTTCAAAAGTGTTATTTAACTCTAACAAAAGGGCCTATTAACACCTTTAAAGGTTATATTTAACTCTTAAAAAGGGCGTATTAACACTTAGAAAGGTGTTATTTAACTCTTACAAAAGGGCCTATTAACTCCTTTAAAGATGCTATTTAACTCTTAAAAAGGGCGTATTAACACTTTCAAAGGTGTTATTTAACTCTAACAAAAGGGCCTATTAAAAACTTAAAAGTTTATATTTAACTCTTAAAAGGGCGTATTAACACTTACAAAGGTGTTATTTAACTCTAACAAAAGGGCCTATTAACACCTTTAAAGATGCTATTTAACTCTTAAAAAGGGCGTATTAACACTTTCAAATGTGTTATTTAACTCTAACAAAAGGGCCTATTAACACCTTTAAAGATGCTATTTAACTCTTAAAATGGGCGTATTAACACTTTCAAAGGTGTTATTTAACTCTAACAAAAGGGCCTATTAACACCTTAAAAGGTTATATTTAACTCTTAAAAGGGCGTATTAACACTTACAAAGGTGTTATTTAACTCTAACAAAAGGGCCTATTAACACCTTTAAAGATGCTATTTAACTCTTAAAAAGGGCGTATTAACACTTACAAAGGTCTTATTTAACTCTAACAAAAGGGCCTATTAACACCTTTAAAGATGCTATTTAACTCTTAAAATGGGCGTATTAACACTTTCAAAGGTGTTATTTAACTCTAACAAAAGGGCCTATTAACACCTTAAAAGGTTATATTTAACTCTTAAAAAGGGCGTATTAACACTTACAAAGGTGTTATTTAACTCTAACAAAAGGGCCTATTAACACCTTTAAAGATGCTATTTAACTCTTGAAAAGGGCGTATTAACACTTTCAAAGGTGTTATTTAACTCTAACAAAAGGGCCTATTAACACCTTTAAAGGTTATATTTAACTCTTAAAAAGGGCGTATTAACACTTACAAAGGTGTTATTTAACTCTAACAAAAGGGCCTATTAACACCTTTAAAGATGCTATTTAACTCTTGAAAAGGGCGTATTAACACTTTCAAAGGTGTTATTTAACTCTAACAAAAGGGCCTATTAACACCTTTAAAGGTTATATTTAACTCTTAAAAAGGGCGTATTAACACTTAGAAAGGTGTTATTTAACTCTTACAAAAGGGCCTATTAACTCCTTTAAAGATGCTATTTAACTCTTGAAAAGGGCGTATTAACACTTTCAAAGGTGTTATTTAACTCTTACAAAAGGGCCTATTAACTCCTTTAAAGATGCTATTTAACTCTTAAAAAGGGCGTATTAACACTTTCAAAGGTGTTATTTAACTCTAACAAAAGGGCCTATTAAAAACTTAAAAGGTTATATTTAACTCTTAAAAGGGCGTATTAACACTTACAAAGGTGTTATTTAACTCTAACAAAAGGGCCTATTAACACCTTTAAAGATGCTTTTTAACTCTTAAAAAGGGCGTATTAACACTTACAAAGGTGTTATTTAACTCTAACAAAAGGGCCTATTAACACCTTAAAAGGTTATATTTAACTCTTAAAAAGGGCGTATTAACACTTACAAAGGTGTTATTTAATTCTAACAAAAGGGCCTATTAACACCTTTAAAGATGCTATTTAACTCTTGAAAAGGGCGTATTAACACTTTCAAAAGTGTTATTTAACTCTAACAAAAGGGCCTATTAACACCTTTAAAGATGCTATTTAACTCTTAAAAAGGGCGTATTAACACTTTCAAAGGTGTTATTTAACTCTAACAAAAGGGCCTATTAAAAACTTAAAAGGTTATATTTAACTCTTAAAAGGGCGTATTAACACTTACAAAGGTGTTATTTAACTCTAACAAAAGGGCCTATTAACACCTTTAAAGATGCTATTTAACTCTTAAAAAGGGCGTATTAACACTTACAAAGGTGTTATTTAACTCTAACAAAAGGGCCTATTAACACCTTAAAAGGTTATATTTAACTCTTAAAAAGGGCGTATTAACACTTACAAAGGTGTTATTTAATTCTAACAAAAGGGCCTATTAACACCTTTAAAGATGCTATTTAACTCTTGAAAAGGGCGTATTAACACTTTCAAAAGTGTTATTTAACTCTAACAAAAGGGCCTATTAACACCTTTAAAGGTTATATTTAACTCTTAAAAAGGGCGTATTAACACTTAGAAAGGTGTTATTTAACTCTTACAAAAGGGCCTATTAACTCCTTTAAAGATGCTATTTAACTCTTAAAAAGGGCGTATTAACACTTTCAAAGGTGTTATTTAACTCTAACAAAAGGGCCTATTAAAAACTTAAAAGTTTATATTTTACTCTTAAAAGGGCGTATTAACACTTACAAAGGTGTTATTTAACTCTAACAAAAGGGCCTATTAACACCTTTAAAGATGCTATTTAACTCTTAAAAAGGGCGTATTAACACTTTCAAAGGTGTTATTTAACTCTAACAAAAGGGCCTATTAACACCTTTAAAGATGCTATTTAACTCTTAAAATGGGCGTATTAACACTTTCAAAGGTGTTATTTAACTCTAACAAAAGGGCCTATTAACACCTTAAAAGGTTATATTTAACTCTTAAAAGGGCGTATTAACACTTACAAAGGTGTTATTTAACTCTAACAAAAGGGCCTATTAACACCTTTAAAGATGCTATTTAACTCTTAAAAAGGGCGTATTAACACTTACAAAGGTCTTATTTAACTCTAACAAAAGGGCCTATTAACACCTTTAAAGATGCTATTTAACTCTTAAAATGGGCGTATTAACACTTTCAAAGGTGTTATTTAACTCTAACAAAAGGGCCTATTAACACCTTAAAAGGTTATATTTAACTCTTAAAAAGGGCGTATTAACACTTACAAAGGTGTTATTTAACTCTAACAAAAGGGCCTATTAACACCTTTAAAGATGCTATTTAACTCTTGAAAAGGGCGTATTAACACTTTCAAAGGTGTTATTTAACTCTAACAAAAGGGCCTATTAACACCTTTAAAGGTTATATTTAACTCTTAAAAAGGGCGTATTAACACTTACAAAGGTGTTATTTAACTCTAACAAAAGGGCCTATTAACACCTTTAAAGATGCTATTTAACTCTTGAAAAGGGCGTATTAACACTTTCAAAGGTGTTATTTAACTCTAACAAAAGGGCCTATTAACACCTTTAAAGGTTATATTTAACTCTTAAAAAGGGCGTATTAACACTTAGAAAGGTGTTATTTAACTCTTACAAAAGGGCCTATTAACTCCTTTAAAGATGCTATTTAACTCTTGAAAAGGGCGTATTAACACTTTCAAAGGTGTTATTTAACTCTAACAAAAGGGCCTATTAACACCTTTAAAGGTTATATTTAACTCTTAAAAAGGGCGTATTAACACTTTCAAAGGTGTTATTTAACTCTAACAAAAGGGCCTATTAAAAACTTAAAAGGTTATATTTAACTCTTAAAAGGGCGTATTAACACTTACAAAGGTGTTATTTAACTCTAACAAAAGGGCCTATTAACACCTTTAAAGATGCTATTTAACTCTTAAAAAGGGCGTATTAACACTTACAAAGGTCTTATTTAACTCTAACAAAAGGGCCTATTAACACCTTTAAAGATGCTATTTAACTCTTAAAATGGGCGTATTAACACTTTCAAAGGTGTTATTTAACTCTAACAAAAGGGCCTATTAACACCTTAAAAGGTTATATTTAACTCTTAAAAAGGGCGTATTAACACTTACAAAGGTGTTATTTAACTCTAACAAAAGGGCCTATTAACACCTTTAAAGATGCTATTTAACTCTTGAAAAGGGCGTATTAACACTTACAAAGGTGTTATTTAACTCTAACAAAAGGGCCTATTAACACCTTTAAAGGTTATATTTAACTCTTAAAAAGGGCGTATTAACACTTCCAAAGGTGTTATTTAACTCTAACAAAAGGGCCTTTTAAAAACTTAAAAGGTTATATTTAACTCTTAAAAGGGCGTATTAACACTTACAAAGGTGTTATTTAACTCTAACAAAAGGGCCTATTAACACCTTTAAAGATGCTATTTAACTCTTTAAAAGGGCGTATTAACACTTTCGAAGGTGATATTTAACTCTAACAAAAGGGCCTATTTACACCTTTAAAGATGCTATTTAACTCTTAAAATGGGCGTATTAACACTTTCAAAGGTTATATTTAACTCTTAAAAAGGGCGTATTAACACTTACAAAGGTGTTATTTAACACTAACAAAAGGGCCTATTAACACCTTTAAAGGTTATATTTAACTCTTAAAAAGGGCGTATTAACACTTTCAAAGGTGTTATTTAACTGTAACAAAAGGGCCTATTAACACCTTTAAAGATGCTATTTAACTCTTGAAAAGGGCGTATTAACACTTAGAAAGGTGTTATTTAACTCTTACAAAAGGGCCTATTAACTCCTTTAAAGATGCTATTTAACTCTTAAAAAGGGCGTATTAACACTTTCAAAGGTGTTATTTAACTCTAACAAAAGGGCCTATTAAAAACTTAAAAGGTTATATTTAACTCTTAAAAGGGCGTATTAACACTTACAAAGGTGTTATTTAACTCTAACAAAAGGGCCTATTAACACCTTTAAAGATGCTATTTAACTCTTAAAAAGGGCGTATTAACACTTACAAAGGTGTTATTTAACTCTAACAAAAGGGCCTATTAACACCTTAAAAGGTTATATTTAACTCTTAAAAAGGGCGTATTAACACTTACAAAGGTGTTATTTAATTCTAACAAAAGGGCCTATTAACACCTTTAAAGATGCTATTTAACTCTTGAAAAGGGCGTATTAACACTTTCAAAAGTGTTATTTAACTCTAACAAAAGGGCCTATTAACACCTTTAAAGGTTATATTTAACTCTTAAAAAGGGCGTATTAACACTTAGAAAGGTGTTATTTAACTCTTACAAAAGGGCCTATTAACTCCTTTAAAGATGCTATTTAACTCTTAAAAAGGGCGTATTAACACTTTCAAAGGTGTTATTTAACTCTAACAAAAGGGCCTATTAAAAACTTAAAAGTTTATATTTAACTCTTAAAAGGGCGTATTAACACTTACAAAGGTGTTATTTAACTCTAACAAAAGGGCCTATTAACACCTTTAAAGATGCTATTTAACTCTTAAAAAGGGCGTATTAACACTTTCAAAGGTGTTATTTAACTCTAACAAAAGGGCCTATTAACACCTTTAAAGATGCTATTTAACTCTTAAAATGGGCGTATTAACACTTTCAAAGGTGTTATTTAACTCTAACAAAAGGGCCTATTAACACCTTAAAAGGTTATATTTAACTCTTAAAAGGGCGTATTAACACTTACAAAGGTGTTATTTAACTCTAACAAAAGGGCCTATTAACACCTTTAAAGATGCTATTTAACTCTTAAAAAGGGCGTATTAACACTTACAAAGGTCTTATTTAACTCTAACAAAAGGGCCTATTAACACCTTTAAAGATGCTATTTAACTCTTAAAATGGGCGTATTAACACTTTCAAAGGTGTTATTTAACTCTAACAAAAGGGCCTATTAACACCTTAAAAGGTTATATTTAACTCTTAAAAAGGGCGTATTAACACTTACAAAGGTGTTATTTAACTCTAACAAAAGGGCCTATTAACACCTTTAAAGATGCTATTTAACTCTTGAAAAGGGCGTATTAACACTTTCAAAGGTGTTATTTAACTCTAACAAAAGGGCCTATTAACACCTTTAAAGGTTATATTTAACTCTTAAAAAGGGCGTATTAACACTTACAAAGGTGTTATTTAACTCTAACAAAAGGGCCTATTAACACCTTTAAAGATGCTATTTAACTCTTGAAAAGGGCGTATTAACACTTTCAAAGGTGTTATTTAACTCTAACAAAAGGGCCTATTAACACCTTTAAAGGTTATATTTAACTCTTAAAAAGGGCGTATTAACACTTAGAAAGGTGTTATTTAACTCTTACAAAAGGGCCTATTAACTCCTTTAAAGATGCTATTTAACTCTTAAAAAGGGCGTATTAACACTTTCAAAGGTGTTATTTAACTCTAACAAAAGGGCCTATTAAAAACTTAAAAGGTTATATTTAACTCTTAAAAGGGCGTATTAACACTTACAATGGTGTTATTTAACTCTAACAAAAGGGCCTATTAACACCTTTAAAGATGCTATTTAACTCTTAAAAAGGGCGTATTAACACTTACAAAGGTGTTATTTAACTCTAACAAAAGGGCCTATTAACACCTTTAAAGATGCTATTTAACTCTTGAAAAGGGCGTATTAACACTTTCAAAGGTGTTATTTAACTCTAACAAAAGGGCCTATTAACACCTTTAAAGGTTATATTTAACTCTTAAAAAGGGCGTATTAACACTTAGAAAGGTGTTATTTAACTCTTACAAAAGGGCCTATTAACTCCTTTAAAGATGCTATTTAACTCTTAAAAAGGGCGTATTAACACTTTCAAAGGTGTTATTTAACTCTAACAAAAGGGCCTATTAAAAACTTAAAAGGTTATATTTAACTCTTAAAAGGGCGTATTAACACTTACAAAGGTGTTATTTAACTCTAACAAAAGGGCCTATTAACACCTTTAAAGATGCTATTTAACTCTTAAAAAGGGCGTATTAACACTTTCGAAGGTGATATTTAACATTAACAAAAGGGCCTATTTACACCTTTAAAGATGCTATTTAACTCTTAAAATGGGAGTATTAACACTTTCAAAGGTGTTATTTAACTCTAACAAAAGGGCCTATTAGCACCTTAAAAGGTTATATTTAACTCTTAAAAAGGGCGTATTAACACTTACAAAGGTGTTATTTAACACTAACAAAAGGGCCTATTAACACCTTTAAAGGTTATATTTAACTCTTAAAAAGGGCGTATTAACACTTTCAAAGGTGTTATTTAACTCTAACAAAAGGGCCTATTAACACCTTTAAAGATGCTATTTAACTCTTGAAAAGGGCGTATTAACACTTTCAAAGGTGTTATTTAACTCTAACAAAAGGGCCTATTAACACCTTTAAAGGTTATATTTAATTCTTGAAAGGGGCGTATTAACACTTTCAAAGGTGTTATTTAACTCTAACAAAAGGGCCTATTAACACCTTTAAAGGTTATATTTAACTCTTAAAAAGGGCGTATTAACACTTACAAAGGTGTTATTTAACTCTAACAAAAGGGCCTATTAACACCTTTAAAGATGCTATTTAACTCTTAAAATGGGCGTATTAACACTTTCAAAGGTGTTATTTAACTCTAACAAAAGGGCCTATTAACACCTTTAAAGGTTATATTTAACTCTTAAAAAGGGCGTATTAACACTAACAAAGGTGTTATTTAACTCTAACAAAAGGGCCTATTAACACCTTTAAAGATGCTATTTAACTCTTGAAAAGGGCGTATTAACACTTTCAAAGGTGTTATTTAACTCTAACAAAAGGGCCTATTAACACCTTTAAAGGTTGTATTTAACTCTTAAAAAGGGCGTATTAACACTTAGAAAGGTGTTATTTAACTCTTACAAAAGGGCCTATTAACTCCTTTAAAGATGCTATTTAACTCTTAAAAAGGGCGTATTAACACTTTCAAAGGTGTTATTTAACTCTAACAAAAGGGCCTATTAAAAACTTAAAAGGTTATATTTAACTCTTAAAAGGGCGTATTAACACTTACAAAGGTGTTATTTAACTCTAACAAAAGGGCCTATTAACACCTTTAAAGATGCTATTTAACTCTTAAAAAGGGCGTATTAACACTTTCAAAGGTGTTATTTAACTCTAACAAAAGGGCCTATTAACACCTTTAAAGATGCTATTTAACTCTTGAAAAGGGCGTATTAACACTTAGAAAGGTGTTATTTAACTCTTACAAAAGGGCCTATTAACTCCTTTGAAGATGCTATTTAACTCTTAAAAAGGGCGTATTAACACTTTCAAAGGTGTTATTTAACTCTAACAAAAGGGCCTATTAAAAACTTAAAAGGTTATATTTAACTCTTAAAAGGGCGTATTAACACTTACAAAGGTGTTATTTAACTCTAACAAAAGGGCCTATTAACACCTTTAAAGATGCTATTTAACTCTTAAAAAGGGCGTATTAACACTTACAAAGGTGTTATTTAACTCTAACAAAAGGGCCTATTAACACCTTAAAAGGTTATATTTAACTCTTAAAAAGGGCGTATTAACACTTACAAAGGTGTTATTTAACTCTAACAAAAGGGCCTATTAACACCTTTAAAGATGCTATTTAACTCTTGAAAAGGGCGTATTAACACTTTCAAACGTGTTATTTAACTCTAACAAAAGGGCCTATTAACACCTTTAAAGGTTATATTTAACTCTTAAAAAGGGCGTATTAACACTTACAAAGGTGTTATTTAACTCTAACAAAAGGGCCTATTAACACCTTTAAAGATGCTATTTAACTCTTAAAAAGGGCGTATTAACACTTACAAAGGTGTTATTTAACTCTAACAAAAGGGCCTATTAACACCTTTAAAGATGCTATTTAACTATTAAAAAGGGCGTATTAACACTTACAAAGGTGTTATTTAACTCTAACAAAAGGGCCTATTAACACCTTTAAAGGTTATATTTAACTCTTAAAAAGGGCGTATTAACACTTAGAAAGGTGTTATTTAACTCTTACAAAAGGGCCTATTAACTCCTTTAAAGATGCTATTTAACTCTTAAAAAGGGCGTATTAACACTTTCAAAGGTGTTATTTAACTCTAACAAAAGGGCCTATTAAAAACTTAAAAGGTTATATTTAACTCTTAAAAGGGCGTATTAACACTTACAAAGGTGTTATTTAACTCTAACAAAAGGGCCTATTAACACCTTTAAAGATGCTATTTAACTCTTAAAAAGGGCGTATTAACAATTACAAAGGTGTTATTTAACTCTAACAAAAGGGCCTATTAACACCTTAAAAGGTGATATTTAACTCTTAAAAAGGGCGTATTAACACTTACAAAGGTGTTATTTAACTCTAACAAAAGGGCCTATTAACACCTTTAAAGATGCTATTTAACTCTTGAAAAGGGCGTATTAACACTTTCAAACGTGTTATTTAACTCTAACAAAAGGGCCTATTAACACCTTTAAAGGTTATATTTAACTCTTAAAAAGGGCGTATTAACACTTACAAAGGTGTTATTTAACTCTAACAAAAAGGCCTATTAACACCTTTAAAGATGCTATTTAACTCTTGAAAAGGGCGTATTAACACTTTCAAAGGTGTTATTTAACTCTAACAAAAGGGATCATTAACACCTTTAAAGGTTATATTTAACTCTTAAAAAGGGCGTATTAACACTTAGAAAGGTGTTATTTAACTCTTACAAAAGGGCCTATTAACTCCTTTAAAGATGCTATTTAACTCTTAAAAAGGGCGTATTAACACTTTCAAAGGTGTTATTTAACTCTAACAAAAGGGCCTATTAAAAACTTAAAAGGTTATATTTAACTCTTAAAAGGGCGTATTAACACTTACAAAGGTGTTATTTAACTCTAACAAAAGGGCCTATTAACACCTTTAAAGATGCTATTTAACTCTTAAAAAGGGCGTATTAACACTTACAAAGGTGTTATTTAACTCTAACAAAAGGGCCTATTAACACCTTAAAAGGTTATATTTAACTCTTAAAAAGGGCGTATTAACACTTACAAAGGTGTTATTTAACTCTAACAAAAGGGCCTATTAACACCTTTAAAGATGCTATTTAACTCTTGAAAAGGGCGTATTAACACTTTCAAACGTGTTATTTAACTCTAACAAAAGGGCCTATTAACACCTTTAAAGGTTATATTTAACTCTTAAAAAGGGCGTATTAACACTTACAAAGGTGTTATTTAACTCTAACAAAAGGGCCTATTAACACCTTTAAAGATGCTATTTAACTCTTAAAATGGGCGTATTAACACTTTCAAAGGTGTTATTTAACTCTAACAAAAGGGCCTATTAACACCTTAAAAGGTTATATTTAACTCTTAAAAAGGCGTATTAACACTTTGACAAATCGGTGTTAAGTTGGATATCGAGAGGTGTTAATTCAGATCTTAAAAGGTGTTAATTAGAACATAAACGGTGTAATTTAATCTTTTATGGGCTTCACTTCGATCTTCAAAAGGGTGTTTTTAACAGTATAAAAAGAGTGACTTCACCTTCCTAAAAGGTGCTTTTAATACCATTTATGTTTCAATATTCGTAGCATAGGGTGTAGAGGTAATCCTTTACAAATGCACTTTTAAAGGTGTCCCAAAACACCTTTTTATAAGATAAAACATCTTTATTATATGCTCTTTTAACACCTTACTTTTTCAATAAAGGGTGTATTGTAACTCCCACAAAAGGTGTAATAATTTTGTTTAAACCTCACTCCTTTAAAACACCCTTTGGAGACTTTTTTCATTTCTTAACAAGAGGCTATACACCATTTTCAAACCCCTTCAAACCATTATAATACCCTTAAACACCTTTATAACGACTTTATTTTTAAGAGTGTATCCTAACGTAACCCAACATAACTCATAATTAAAGGTTAATATAAGTTTTTTGAAATACGAGTTTATATAAATCTCAAAAAGGCCACCATATATATATTTTTGTACGTTGCTTTTGCTAACTTGTTTAACTTTATTTATTTTTAGAAAAACATGAATTGATGTTAAACAAATAAATTTTATAGAAGTGAAGAGAAGCACATTGTGAAAAACACTAAATTAAGAGAGACCTCAACGGTTTTTAACAAATATATTGTGATTTTAAAACCGTTTGAATCTCTTTTAATTTAAATTAATTTCACATAAAAGATATTCCTCCGCAAAAAACTCTACTAAGCATCCATTTTAATACATGGCCCTTCTTGGCCGTAATGATACGATACAAAAAGAGCTATTTATCACCTTTTCTCTCAGCGTAGCTGACCTTTTTCATATAATATATGCCCCTTCTTCAGAACTATAAAGGCAATCTACATATATATTTTTCATTTCCTTACTTTTTATATTTAATAGGCTACCTTTTTTTTTGAAAAACTGTATAAACTTATAATTTGTAATACCTACTAACTAGGGTGTATAAAAAAAATGCAAAAATCGAAATGTTTTGGTGCACATGGATTTTCTTGTTAATTTTGACGAGAAAATGGCCCGCGAAATATTTTAGGTAAATTCGTTAATATTTAGAACCATTTTTACCATTGTAAACTAACCCATTTATAAGCAAAAAAAACTTAACTTTTCATTTTTCTAGTCTGGAACATTGTCTATTTGATTATTTTGCCGCGTTTCGATAGGAACATTCTAATTTGATCTAAAATGTAGGTATTTATATTGAAAGTTATAGCTTTGAATAATTCTGGGTTTCGTTATCCAAAGTCGGACAATTTATCACTTTATTTGAAAGCAAAGTTATCCTTATAATTATTTCACCTGACCAAATTTTAGGGCTCGAGCGCTAGCGCCCCTATTTCCAAATATGCAAGGTGTAACCAGTTAAACTGAAACGTGCTCAACGTTCTTAAAAACAAAAACGAATTAAAACTCTCCGCAGATACTTAATTATATAAAAATAATAAAGCATGACACATTGAATCTTTTTAAATTTCTTTTAACAAATGAACTGATACTTAATTTATTTTATGTACTAATATACTACGTCGTTTGGCACAATTTTATAATAAATTATTTTCATATTAATCATATATTTTTAACATTTATCAAAATTCAAGATGCGACAAACCCATCAATTTTCAGGAAATATACCTTCATTTCGGTTAAGATACACTTTTAAACTGGATGAGTATTTGTCTTAAATTTGTATTAGATAAAAGCCGTCTAATTGTAACAAAAAAATGGAAGTTGGGGCCTTAGTTACTACTATAAGCTACGATTCCTAAAATATAATAAAAAAATTACAGTTTAAACACCTAAAATATTTTCATGTATTCTTTTATGATCCTGATCTTTAAGCTGTTGTAGCATTCTTCCGAATAAGCTGGCCTCCAGTCGCTTGGGTTTCTTTTTTTACGTCTATGTACTCTAAAATACAAATATACTTCACACCTAGTTCGTGATATTGAGCTCCAGAGTGTTGAACGATAATTGAAGGAATACGCCACTATTCCAACCGTGATAAATATTTCGTGGATTCTTTCGAATTCTCCAGCCCCCACAGTCGCATGGGTTTCTTCTGTTTTGTGGTTGATCCCTAATGAAGATATATATATATATATATTTTCGTTCGTGATATTGAGCTCCAGAATGTTGAACGATAGTTGAAGGAATCCGCCACTATTCCAACCGACAGAATTGAGTTCCAGAGTGCTATTTGATAGTTGAAGGAGTACGCTACTATTCCAACTGAGAGAATTAAGTTCCAGAGTTCTATACGATAGTTAGGGAGTACGCCACTATTCCAACCTAGATAATTGAGTTCCAGAATGCTATATGATAGTTAGGGAGTACGCCTTTATTCCAAACGAGATAATTGAGTTCCAGAGTGCTATACGACAGTTGAAGGAATACGCCTCTATTCCAACCGAGATAATTGAGTTAGAGAATGCTATATGATAGTTAAGGAATACGCCACTATTCCAAACGATAGAATTGAGTTGCAGAGTGCTATACGATAGTTGAAGGAATACGCCACTATTCCAACAGATAGAATTGAGTTCCAGAGTGCTCTACGATAATTGAAGGAATACGCCACTATTCCAACCGAGATAATTGAGTTCCAGAGTGCTATGTGATAGTTGAAGGAATACGCCACTATTCCAACCGAGATAATTGAGTTCCAGAGTGCTATTTGATAGTTGAAGGAATACGCCACTATTCCAACCGAGATAATTGAGTTCCAGAGTGCTATACGATAGTTGAAGGAATACGCCACTATTCCAACCGAGATAATTGAGTTCCAGAGTGCTATATGATAGTTGAAGGAATACGCCACTATTCCAAACGAGAGAATTAAGTTCCAGAGTGCTATAAGATAGTTGAAGGAATACGCCACTATTCCAACCGATAGAATTGAATTCCAGAGTGCTATACGATAGTTGAAGTAATATGCCACTATTCCAACCGAGATATTTGAGTTCCAGAGTGCTATACGATAGTTGAAGGAATACGCCACTATTCCAACCTAGAGAATTGAGTTCTCGAGTGTTATACGATAGTTAGGGAGTACGCCACTATTCCATCCGAGAGAATTGAGTTCCAAAGTGCTATATGATAGTTGAAGGAATACTCCACTATTCTAACCGAGAGAATTGACTTACGGATTGCGTAACGATTGTTGAAGGAATACTCCACTATTCTAACCGAGAGAATTGACTTACGGAGTGCGTAACGATTGTTGAAGGAATAAGCCACAATTCCAACCGATAGAAATGAGTTCCAGAGTGCTATACGATAGTTGAAGGAACACGCCACCGTTACAACCGAGAGAATTGAGTTCCAGAGTGTTATACAATAGTTGAAGGAATACGCCACTATTCTACCCGAGAGAATTGAGTTCCAGAGTGCTATATGATAGTTGAAGGAATACACCACTATTCCAACCGAGATAATTGAGTTCCAGAGTGCTATATGATAGTTAGGGAGTATGCCACTATTCCAACCGAGATAATTGAGTTCCAGAGTGTTATACGATAGTTGAAGGAATACGCCACTATTCCAACCGAGAGAATTGAGTTCTCGAGTGTTATACGATAGTTAGGGAGTACGCCACTATTCCATCCGAGAGAATTGAGTTCCAAAGTGCTATATGATAGTTGAAGGAATACTCCACTATTCTAACCGAGAGAATTGAGTTTCAGAGTGCTATATGATAGTTGAAGGAGTACGCCACTATTCCAACCAAGAGAATTAAGTTCCAGAGTGCTATACGATAGTTAGGGAGTATGCCACTATTCCAACCGAGATAATTGAGTTCCAGAGTGTTATACAATAGTTGAAGGAATACGCCACTATTCCAACCGAGAGAATTGAGTTCCAGAGTGCTCTACGATATTTGAAAGAATACGCCACTATTCAAACCGAGATAATTGAGTTCCAGGCTGCTATACGATAGTGGAAGGAATACGCCACTATTTTAACCGAGAGAATTGAGTTCCAGAGTGCTATATGATAGTTGAAGGAATACGCCAATATTCCAAGCGAGATACTTCAGTTCCAGAGCGCTATACGATAGTTGAAGGAATACGCCACTATTCCAACCGAGAGAATTGAGCTCCAGAGTGCTATACGATAGTTGAAGGAATACGCCACTATTCCAACTGAGAGAATTGAGTTCCAGAGTGCTATACGATAGTTGAAGGAATACGCCACTATTCCAACCGAGAGAATTGAGTTCCAGAGTGCTATTTGAAAGTTGAAGGAATACGCCACTATTTCAACCGAGATAATTGAGTTCCAGAGTGCTAAACGATTATTGAAGGAATGCGCCACTATTCCAAGCGAGATAATTGAGTTCCAGAGTGCTATACGATAGCTAGGGAGTACGCCACTATTCCAACCGAGATAATTGAGTTCCAAAGTGCTATATGATAGTTGAAGGAATACTCCACTATTCCACCCGAGATAATTGAGTTCCAGAGTGCAATATAATAGTTGAAGGAGTACGCCAGTATTCCAACCGATATAATTGAGTTCCAGAGATCTATATGATAGTTGAAGGATTACGCCACTATTCCAACCGAGATAATTGATTTCCCGAGTGTTATACGATAGTTGAAGGAATACGCCACTATTCCAAGCGTGAGAATTGAGTTCCAGAGTGCAATATGATAGTTGAAGGAGTACGCCACTATTCCAACCGAGATAATTGAGTTGCAGAGTGCTATATGATAGTTGAAGGATTACGCCACTATTCCAACCGAGATAATTGAGTTGCAGAGTGCTATATGATAGTTGAAGGATTACGCCACTATATCAACCGAGATAATTGAGTTCCCGAGTGTTATACGATAGTTGAAGGAATACGCCACTATTCCAACCGAGATAATTATTTCGAATTCTTTGGCCCCCACAGTCGCATGGGTTTCTTTATTTGTGCCTATGTACTCTGACGAACAAATATACTTCAGAGTTCGTTCGTCATCTTGAGCTTCAGAGTTTTGTACGATAGTTGAAGGGACACGCCACTATTCCAACCGAGACAATTATTTCGAGAGTTATTTCGATTTATTTTATAGAACACACCTCCAATAATTTATCAGCGCAGGGTAAAATGACTAATTTTTAAAATACTTCTCGTATACAAAGTTAAAATCTAACACTACGTGATAGAACTAATTAAAATAAACTACAATAGGTTTTCATTAAAACTCATTTCGGCTATTTATTCGAATACTGTAATTGCTGATTCCTGATATGTGAAATAAAGCAACACACGATGATGAGATTTGTCTTTGGCCATTATTTATTGGATCTAGAAATTTCTGATTATAGTTTTATTCTTATATAATTTTTAACTGTTTTAATTGGAAAAATTATAGGAATTTTATAATGAATTAACTAATAATTTTGTCTGAATAAAATTTTTACCTGTTTATCTATAGGAAAAGATTAACCGATCCTCGAACCTTAATCGTTAGACTTCCAGTTCACTTTCTAATGCCCAAATATACATTGAAGTCCACAGAACGTCTTGATTCCATTCGAAATTTTTCTTAACTCCAATTATGTATAATTCTTATAATAATATAAGACTTTAAAAATATTTTGATTAATATTTATAATTTTTGATTCTTGGTATACGTATGTCTACAGTCTATGAAACACGCATAACATCCTTTATGAAACTCGGTATACCGCGCAAGTAATATAAAAATAGATAATAAATATATCTAAAACCGTCATAATAACTAAATCTTAACAATTTCTTTTCAATGAATTACCACTGAATATTTTTCAATTTAAACTAAAAAACATTCCCATTCGAAAAAAATAATACTTTCTCTAAAAGTAAACAATAGACATCAGTTAAATTATTCATAAATATCTTTTCTTGATTTATTTTGGCATCGTTGCGCAATATCCATCCAGATCCAGCCCCTGGGTTTTTTAAAACAACTATATAATGACCACCTTCGCAATTATCTCCTAAATTAACTACGGCTGCTTTGGTTTTAAAAAATAAAATTATTAATTTTTACCTTGTCTGCAACGAATCCCCTAATTGAAGTATCAATTTTAAACCTTTCACCATTTCTATAAGAAAACCTCGCTAAATTTAGAAAGAGGTACTTATTGCAAGAAAATAAAATCGCCCGACGCTCTTTCGTTTCATTTTCACATTGAACACATGTATTTTCAAACAATTCCCAGTGGTCCAATAATTCGTTAAACATCAAATTGGATCTGTCGGCCAGTACATTAACAATATACACATAACCATCTTCGGGGATGTGGTTAAGAACTACGCCTTGAGAACACTTTGGTCTTCATATTGAATTCGACGTAAAAATAAATTATCGATGAGGACATTTTTAGCGTGTCGTTTCTGTAAAAGAGCAATAAGAATTTCCACAGGATCCTCTTGATTGAAGTGATGAAACCGATTGTCAATCGTCTTTCTAACGTTAGTAGTTTGCAAATGCGGAATGTTGATGTGTTCAGTTTGTTTGAGCTATTCACAGCAACTGGCAACGCCGGTAACACAACCAATATACAGGGTGTTAACTAAAACGATACAGAGCCAATTACTCAAAATGTGTTTTATGTAAGAATTTGAAATTTGCAGGTTACATAGAGGGTGCAGGGGGACAAATTACATTGAAATTTTCAATGACCTTGAACCAGGTCTTAAAGGTCATTCAAATTTTATCTGGACAACCATTAGGATTAAAAGAATGGTTCCAATTAGAAATGTGTTCTACGTTTAATTTTAAGTCTAAACAACTTTGACCCGAACTAATTTGACCATTGGGAAGCCGAGAAATGTTAGACCAAAAACCATAAGGTCGTGTGTGGTATTCAAATAAAGACACGACATTTAAGGGCTTATAAATCGAAAACTACCAGATCTAATGGATCAAAATTGTCGTGACACTCTAAACGAGTTCGTAATTTGTAACTTATGATGACCTTAAACAATTAGTTCAAGGTCATTCAATTTATTTCAATTACTTCTTTAGTTTCTTTTGTGTTTAAAACATTTACACTAAAAAAATTGATAAAAATACTTGGTACGTCTTAAATCAATTAAATAACGTTAATTTTGGAGTTTTATTGGTTTATTTACCTCGGGTAAAAGGTATGTTGACTTAAAAAACCTTGCGGGGCATTTTTCTAATTGGAACCATTCTCCTAATCCTAATGGTTCTCGAGATAAATTTTGAATGACCTTGAAATAATGTTTCAAGGTCATCATAAGTTACAAATTTCAAACTCCCCCAATCAGTTTCGAGTGTCACGACAACTTTGATCCATTAGATTTGGTAGTTTTCGATTTATAAGTCCTTAAATGTCGTGTCTTGATTAGAATGACACACACGACCTTATGGTTTTTGGTCTAACATTTCTCGGCTTCCCATTAGTCAAATTAGATCAGTTCAAAGCTGTTTAGACTGAAAATGAAACGTAGAACACATTTCTAATTGAAACTATTCTTATGATCCTAACGGCTCTTGAGATAAAATTTGAATGACCTTGAAGACCTGGTTCAAGGTCATTGAAATTTTATTTGCCATTTGTCCCCCTGCACCCTCGATGTAACCTGTAAATTTCAAATTCTTACATAAAACACATTTTGAGTAATTGGCTCTGTATCGTTTTTTAGTTAACACCCTGTATATCCACGGTCACACTTAATTGTATTTACACTTATTCGTTACTTTTGTGGTCACACGTTGAAAGCAACAAACCCCCATTCGACCAGTGTCACCTTTATTTGTTACTTCTGGTCATACGTTGAAAGCGTATGAGGAGGTACATTGTACCCCTGTACCCCCTTTTCCTACGCCACTGATGTCCTCGTATCTCAATGAAAATTAGGGCTATTTTCACAGATCAAATTTTATTTTATGTTTTAGAGTATGCGCTACAAGTTTATCATTTAAACGTTTCCGCTACCACCTAATGGTAAATTGTTTGTTCAAACCCGTGAAAAACGATTAGGTTTTTCTGAAATATCATAATTAAAGCATTTTTTACTGTCTACTACACCTTCCCTGAAAATTGCAAAATTCTAAGTGAAATAGTTTTTGATAAAAATGCAATGTTCCAGCAATTTGGGACACCCTATATAATTCAAAAAGCCATATTTTCAAGGGAAAAGCGACTAGGCACTTGCTTGATTTTATTAATAATAATTATTAAATTAAATTTCAATATAATATTTTTCTATGAGACGGGATTCGATCCCAGAACCATGTGGTGTAAGGTCATAAAACAACGTCCTTATCCTCTCGGCCGCGCAATAATTTTATTTAAAATTTGTTTTCTATATCTTAAAATTATTTAAAATTAATAAGATTAAAAATGTCCTTAGATAATTTAATAATGAACCTTGGTTTAAAATTTGAAACGTTATAATCCAGCCGTTTTTACCCTACAGTTGTCTAAAGAATTCCCCATAGCGTTAAGCCCATGAAAATTCCCCATAGCGTTAAGCTCATCAATTTTAATTTTTCGATTCCTATGTTAAAAACTTCGTTAGCTTTATATACCAAGCGACTACGCGCTCGCTACGTCGCTTGGTATTATACGGAACTATACTTTATATATATAATATAAACACCTCATTTTAATAATAAATATTTTCATATTATATTGTGTGACTTTTTTAAGTTGCTTAGGCATAAATTTAAACCCCAGTTAAATATTGTTTGTAATACTTATTGTTTTAAATGATATTTTTCAAACTGCTCTCAATAGCCATTTGAAGTTATTTCAATTCAATCAAGCCCTTTGTGACTTGATTAAATTAATAAAATATGTCTTGAGGTTTAGTCATATTTAAGTGAGAAACGTTGGTACTTGGTTAAAATAAGGAATAAAATAACGTTGTCTCAACCGTTTTAAAAACTGTTTTAAGCCAGACATTTCTCCTCATCGGAATCTTGGAAGGCCTTTTTCTACTTTTCCGCCGGTTGTTTTCAAGTTCCTGTAAAGTCCAACGCGAAACCAGTGTCTCTTGCCGCCACGGTTAAAGCCAATATAAAATCTTTTGAGGGGAGTTCGGCCATCCCTTCCGTGCCGCCTAAGCTGAAACTTTCTCTTAAGAAGCGCACCAAGACGAACGACATCGGCAAAATCGTTGAAGCTAAATTGGCAGATGGGGATGTCAGTGGTGCGGTTCGGGTCGTGTCCTCTGAGGACTCCTTCGCTCCCAACGACTCATCCACTCTAGAAATCCTTGTTGGCAAGCACCCCTCCGGCTCGGGCCATCTGGATTTCTCAAACGAACTCGTCGATTTTTCATTTCTCCGACCTCTTGACGTTACGGATTCTCAAGTACGTTCTGCGATTGTGTCGTTACCGCCTTCTAGAAACCGTTAACAACGAACTCCCACACCTTCATTTGTATCTGCGTCCATGCTATCAGGCTCCCTCCCATCTTGCCTTTGGGGAGGCGCTGATTTCCTCCGAAAGGGGAGTTCAACAGGGTGACCCCCTTGGTCCAGCGCTTTTTTGCCTAATCGTCGACCGCGTCGCCTCTCGTATGACATCAGAGTTTAACGTCTGGTACTTGGATGACTCGTCTCTGGGCGGCACCCTCGACGCCGTCCTCGCTGACCTTCGTGTACTTTAAGAATTGAACACATAAATCGGCTCACTTCAAATCCATGTTTGCACCAGTTGTCCCGGGTAATGAAGTTAACGGGCGCGACAAATATGTACTCCTTGGCGCACCTCTCTCGGATGAAGTTATCTCCGACTGCCTGGCTACCAAGACGAGAGCTTTGACTATTATGGTCACTAATCTCGAACACGTTTCCGCCCATCACGGATTTTTCTTGTTAAAGAATTCCTTGGCGATCCCAAAACTTCTATATCTTCTTCGGAGCTCCCTGGTTTGGAGGGACGACGTTGGCCTTAACCATTTTGACAATACTCAACGCCTCACGCTCCAGGAAGTCACCAACACTCTTCTAGAATTGGGAGGGCAGACTCGGAATCCGCCACGCTTCGGACCTAGCCCTTCCAGCCTTCCTCTCCTCTTTTTCAAATGTCTCCGATCTAGTGCGCGACATCCTCCCTTTGGATATCTCCGTTTCCGAAGATTCGGTATTTCGCGACGCCCTTCTTCAATGTGAGACTCGCACTAATTCTCATTCACCGTCCCTCGACCTTCGGCGTCACCAGCGTACATGGGAGACCCCTTTCTTGGTTAAATTTCATATCTGGACTCGCTTCCGAAGACAGGGAACAGGCCCGGCTTCTATCCGTGAGCACGTAGGAATCCTGGTGTAGGCTGAACGCTTTATCGTTGCCGACGCTTGGTACGCTCTTGGATGACGACTTTTTTCGGATAGCTGATGGTCTTAGGTTGGGTGCCCCGATCTGTGTTCCCACTTAGGCCCAAGGTGGTGCCTTGGGTATTAGCCTAGCTGATTATTATTATTATTATTCCTGTTCGTGTGGCAGCCACGTCGATTCGTTTGGCTCTCACGAGTTAAGTTGTAAAAAGAGCTTCGGCCGTCTTTCTCGCCATGCCGCTGTAAACGACATTCTGAAAAGCGCTCTTGTTTCAGCCGGGGTCCCGTGCCAACTGGAGTCAGTGGGCCTGGCGTGCGACGATGGTAAAAGTCCCGACGGTTTAACTCAGGTTCCGTGGTCCGGAGGCAAATCGTTAATTCGGGATTTTATCTCTATCGCCCCTCTCTCCCCTAATGTTGCTGCCTTGCCGTGGGGGGGGGGGGAGAGGGCTTGCGTGCTCCATAGATAGTATGAGATATGCTGCCGGGAATTTATTCCTGGAATGTCTAACCATGGCAGACTGATCGTACTGGAGGAGCCAGACTAAATAACAACCCATCCGTTTGCCGTGGTTGACGACCTGTAAGCCATGCGAACGGAGTCCTGGAGGTTGAGGCAGCTGACATACTGCGGTTAGTCTCCCGACAACACGCCTCTTCGGTCCTTCAGTGGTGTTAGACAGTAGGTCTACTCTGGTCCGATGTAGATCAATCAACTCCTATGCGGGGGCTGCAACTGCCGCTAGGAACGACTAACTGGGCATCGTGATACTGCTAGTTATCCGTGCCTGGGTATATCTTCTCTCATATCACTTATCTGGCTTGCAAGATACCCATGTTGGGCTCTGTGGTGGGCGGTGAGTGGGGTTGGTGAAACTTTTTGTTTTTCTTTATGGCTACTGAAAACAACTATCTTGAAACTGGATTCCTCGAGTTTCAAGAAATTTCCGATTCGGAAGACGCTGTCTTCCAGAGGTCCAAGCTACCTTGAAACGATTTTCCAGAGGTAGAAGAGGTGGTAAAGGAGAGTGTCGAAGCAACACTCACTAGGCAATTCCTCGCCCTAGAGAGAGTCCTTTGCAACAAGGAAAACAAAGTGCAGATAGCGGTTCAAAAGTCGCTTGATGACTTAGGCCTAAGGTGGTGCCTTGGGTATTTGCCTAGCTGATTATTATTATTAAGATCAGGACGATCTTCAAAGCGATGGAGACTATGGTATACACCAGTCACTTAGAACTTGCTAGGGTGCAGGGTGCTTTTGAACAACTTAATGAGACTGGGAAAGATCTCAAAAAGCAGAAACTGAGTTTCGCTACTGTTGCAGCCGGTAACGTAAACTCAAAGGTTCCTGAAAGTTCCAAGGTCATTAAAAAGTCCACCATCAAGTTAGGGGGACCAAGGGTCCCACCAAGAGGGAATAATGTGGTGTTGATCTATCCCATAGAGCAAGGTGAGACTTCTAGTTCTCTCAAGAAGAGACTAGAGAAGGAGGTGGATCCCTCCAAGCAGCAAATAAGTGTTCAAACAAAACAATTTGAAAAAAAAAATCAAAATAAAACCTTCAAAGGACCCCGCACACTTAACATTGATTTTGGTTCCCGGTGAAATTTCATCAAATTTGGATATGATATAGATTAGGTGATCCCGAACAACGTTTCAATGGAGTGAAATTTTCTGAGACGTACAGTTCGCCCGCCAGAGGGGCACGAAAGTCGTCGAAATCGAAAAATAACAAAACCATTTCTCCTATACGGAATTGCTGTTGATATTTTTTTAATTATTAACAGATAATTTTATTGAAGTTAATTATTATTTAAAACCGATGTAGAAGTTTATACGATTTAAGTTTTTTATCAAATAATTTCTTTATCATTTGAAACCAATAAATAAGCTTTTACCATTTCATTCGTGTAACTCAATGAATTATTTTTTTAGTTTATTTCAATAAATTTCTACATTATTTAAATCAGATATATATACCTCGACTTTTTAGTTAATTTCAATTTATTTTCTTTATTTAAAACTTTTATATAAACTAATACCATTTGTTTTATTTCAATAATTATTTTGAAATATTGTGTTGGTAATTCATGAGTATATGACCAGGTTTAAATCTTGTTGAAATGTCAATTTCAATATTATTATTGGTATCTATTTTTTTTTTCAAAACACGCGCAGCATTTTGCAATTGCGCGATTTTAAAAGTTAGGATAGTTCGAAAATCACTCACTATGGGGCTGCTGGCGCTGGCGATACACCTTAAGATGGCGGCGAAAATCCCAACCCAAATACTTGGCGTTATTTTGCGTTTCAACTTTTTAGGCCAAAAACTATTTTTTCCAAACAAAACAAGTTCGCCAAGAAGGCGATTATATTATTTCATTGCCCGGCTCTCAATCGAACCGTTTTATATCAAGCAGAGATCGGCATTCTAATATACAAAAGTCAAAAGAGAGCGACTGCGCTCGCGAGCCCCAGCATAACCTAGGGCATTGGCAATCTTTGAAGCCCAGAGCCCCCTACCTATGATATCAAGTTTAACAGTGTTAAATTGGTTTCTTTAAAATTTAATTTAACAACACTCTAGTATTGTTAAACCTCAATTGTATAAAATGGTTTTCAATTTTAATTATTTAATTAAATTTATGTAAATTAATAATTTTAATGTATATAGGTAAATTAGTGTATTGTTATGTGGAATTTAAATTTGTAATATTTGTAATTTCGGTTGTGTATTGTATGTATATTTTGTCAATTTAGTTATCGGTATTTCCCCACGTTTTTTGTAGGTGCCATTTGGGCCAATACCTTTGGTCAAGGAAGTAACTAATAGCCCCCTATGAAGGGAAGCGAAAAAAGTGTAGTGTGGAAGTTCCCCAAGTAGCTAGAGGGAGTTGTTTCCTCATGTTGAGAAATGAAAGGGAATGTGGACAAAGTGTCGACCATCCGCGGGATGGTCACGTGTTGGAAAAACCACGAAATAGGGATTACTGGCCGTTAGGGCCAGTCCTAAGAATGAAATAGGTTTAGATTCAAAAGAAAAACCGTTAAAATTTAGAAGCAGAAGAGTTTTAGTCCAGAAAGGAGCGACAGCGGCCGTCTCCTAGTTAAGCGCCCCTTGTGTTAGGGCATTTAGTAAAACAACTTAGTAAAATCAGTTTAAATAAAGTAGTTGTTTTGATTTTAAAGAAGTTTGGTTTCAATTCATTTTAATTCTCACGTAACGCATCGTGTCAGGTCAAGAAATCAGCGATTGGAGTGTTTCAGTCCGCTTTAATCGCCAGTTAATTTAAGCTCTCCCTACAAGTGCGTTTTGGTTTTAGTTTTCAACAAGTACAAACGTTTTTACTAAAGAGTGTTTTTAAATTTAAGCCCGCGACTTTCTGAATGGCAGAAGCCCACGGTGTGTAATCCCAACGCCCAAGCTGCGAAGAAACATTTCGTATGCTTTTGGCAAGCTCTACACGGTGATTTTATTAAATTACAAGTGGGTTTTAATCAATAAAAGAATGTCAATACAATTTTTGTAGTTAATTTTCATCTACATTTCCATAGAGAGTAGATTATTTAACCATTTGATTATGTCTTTAAAGGAGAGAAGGGGGGAGGGGAATGGCGAAGTCTGAGGCCTGATCTTGTATCGAGTATAAATCCTTCTAGATCGCGTTGAAAGAGATTCCGAAATGACCGACAAATCGAAGTGTTAAATTAGTTAAGCCTAAAGAAGAGAACCAACGAAACTTCTATTGTGTCAATGATGCTTTACAAGATAAAATTAAGAATTGGAACTATAAAACAAGTAATAATGTATAAAATCACAATTATACTCATATCAAAAAGAATACGTCAGAGCTTGAATTTGAACTAACGAATTTCCAATCAGCAAATAGGATGATGCGCGTTATAAAAATCTAAGACAAGGTTAAAGAGACGAGGATGACTATTTGTATACTTTTGTGGCGGAGGACCTCAAAAAAAAAATAAGTTGGACGAGCCAAACGCTAAGAAACCAACCGCTGAGGAAACCGAACTCCGATAAGTGTCACACTTATTTGTTACTTCAGGTCAAATTAGAACGGTCTTGGAAAATGCCAGAGAAATTAACGGCCTCCGATAAATGTCACCCTTAATTGTTACTCCAGGTCATACGTTGTAAGCAAGTTAGCCGACGAGACAAACGCTAAGGAACCAACAGCTGAGGAAACCGAACACGAACCAACTGTTTTATATATTATCTATGTATATATTTTTCTTTTTAATTTAACCTATGTATATGTAAAGATTTTTAGCATGGCCTATTACTCCGATAAGTGTTACACTTATTTGTTAAGATACACAAATCCACAATAATAAAATGAGAATGTGTTACTGTTTGATGGAAACCCCCCCCCTCATCCCCGCTTTGCGGAGTCTCCCGGGGTGTTATTAACGCCACTGGCTTTTCTGCTGTTTCTCCTCTTAGTCGGTTGCGAAGGGAATCAAAAATTATGCTTGCCCATTGCCCCACTAAATAGTTGCTCGGAAGGACCACTAGTAGCAGTAGACGACAAATATTTTTTGTGGCCTTTGCTACATTTGTGAAATTGTGTCGAGTTTTTCGACTGAAGCAAATAAAACTAACACTTTCGCGGATTTCCGGATGATGCCAGCTAGGAGCAACAAACACAGCACCCCACACAAGGAGAACGCAACCCGTCAAAAGTCGTGGATTTTCTTGAGTACGTTTTTCATTGGCTAGACGCTTTAGCGCCTGCTGCCGTCGGAAGGGGAAAATTCGGAAATTGTCTTCCCCTCCACCCGTAAAACGTTCAGCGTAAAGGCTCGTGACGCTCGTTCAATGAAATTCGTACACAACCTTGCGTTAGCGTGTTAAAGGCTAGCTGCGTTCTCCTTGTGTTTGTTGCTCCTAGATGCCAGTTTTGAAAGCAAACATTTGGAGGACGAGCCCATTTTCAATTGAGAATACGTAAGGGTGTGTCAGTTGACAGTTACGTAGAAACCCACATAGAATTATCTGAGATAGGATAAAGATTAAGTTATAAGAAAAACTAATAGTAAATTAGGAAGTTAAATTACTAAATTTCAACATGCGCTAAATGTAAATTGAACCATTGAAAAACCATTTCGGTTATCATCTTTTTACAAATATTGGTTCCGGTTCCGGATACGGTTATCAAATTTTTATACTATCGGTTCCGGTTTCGGTTCCTGTTCCTAGAATTTACTCGGTTCTTCTCGGTTCCGGTACCGGTTCCGGTTATCCGTGGCATCCCTACTGCTCTTACAGTTCCCGAGCGATTTTTTCGCCGAAAACCGTAATCTTGAATAGTTCCGGCGAAGAACTGGTTCTCGGATCGTTCTAGACTGTCACAGCAATAATCACGAAAAAACCGACGTAAAAATCGTCTGCTAAATTTTTGCGTCTAGAGTCAACCACAAGAATCATTAGGGCTCGGCGTCCGGATAAGAAATTTTCCGTTTATTTCTTTTATATCCTTATCCAAAAATTATCCGAATAAAACTTATTTGTCGCATATTAAATCGTATAATAGTTTCGAATAATATCCATAATAATAATAATAATAATAATAATAATAATAATAATCAGCTAGGCTAATACCCAAGGCATCACCTTAGGCCTAAGTCATCAAGCGACCTTTGAAGCCATTAATTCAGGTGGCTGGGTTACAATGCGTAGGAGGGTGGTGGGGAGCCCTGCATGCCACGAGATCGATCCTGAACAGTTCTCCAAGTGGTCCGGGAATGACGAATAGTTTTCACCTAGTGCTTGGAAATACCAAAAGTCGGCGTATGAACGTTTTCCTACCCCCATGAAGTGAAGAATTACTTTTCCTACGTCATAATTTCTTCCGTTCCATCATCGCCTTCCCTGAAACTCAAGAGAGCGTTTGAGAAGACGACGGGAATGACGACGTTTTGACGAAGGGGAAGTATGTCTTCACTTCAGATACCCATCTGAAGCGAAGACATCTAAAGTCGATGGATGTAAAGTTTTCTATAGAAAACTTTCCAGCCATCGACTTTCGGAATTAACCTAGCACAGGAAACAATGACTAGGACAAGGTCCGTGACGTAACGTAACTCCTTACGGCCCGGCTGCGAAACTAATTTTTGATCGTGGGAACCATATTTATAATATCTTTTAAGTACCCCAAAATATGTTAAAATGCAACTTATTTATAGTAACTGTACTTATGCATTTTCAAATCATGAACTCAAGTTAATACGAGTTGTATTTGGTTATAATTATATTTAATAGCAATTAGAACGGAACTATTTGAAAGGTTGTTTTGGCATATTCCATTGTAATTACCTCAGGGTCCAAGGATTTGGAAGCGATTCTACGCTCTCGTTATTATTCATCCCCCAAATTTGGATAATTATTATTAATCGCGTTTTTTAGATTTCCTCGTAGCAAGCAATATCAAACACCCTACGTAATTGAACGAGAAATAAGTACAACCTACCTTAAACGTCTGTAAGACTTGTTGCGCTTGACGCTCGTAGCAAGACATTAGGTTTGCTCTCAAAACTTTGGCAGATTTGGGCAAGGTGTTAGCAACAGTAGTATTTTTCAATTTCGAGATTGCAGGAGAGCTTTGAATCTAGGATGTTCCACGACGGTAGAAGGCTGATCAGTTTCCAGCACCCGCAGAGCACCACCCAGTTCACCACCCAGTGCTTCAAGGAATCATTCGCGGGCTCGATGTCTGATTTAGTTGGCTACACAAGTAAAGCAGATTAGTTTCGTCTAAATAGTTTAAAATTAAAAACTTTTCAAACAAATTAAAACTCTCACCTTCGTAGTAGCCAACACTTACCAAATCCCGGTGGTGTTTTTCCAAATGATATAAGGTGGCTTGTTGGTTGATATTTCGTAAGACCGTGAGCTTCATACGCCCTTCAATTGTTGGTGAATTATACATTAAAATACCGCTTTAATTGGCACTACGTAACACGCTACTCCATTTCGTTTGTAAATAAATCGAGTCTGTGCAAATTAAGTAGAAAAAGACCTTAAATTACCCTTTTAAATCTATTGATCTAATAGTAATGTAGATCCAAACGACAGGCGTTTGCCTGTTAAGAGAAATACTAATTACGGTTTTGACGAAATTCCGAAAGATACCAATTTTAAGCTTGAATTGAAAGTTAGTGACCTGGTTCTTAAACAATTATAGTTTTGCATTTTAATGTTACGAAATTGAAGGCTGTCGCGCAAAATCTCATATAGAAAACGAGAACCAACGTTGATCTTAAGATAACATTGAACAACGTCAAAGAAGTGATAAAGACCAACAACGTTTGGGGAAACAAAAATATATTCATTTCATAAATTGATGGCTAAGTTAAAAGTTAAGACTAACTTAGCTTAAATATTAACTTGTCAGTTCGCCTTGAAGGTCTATCGGCCGAAGTACGGCGTATCGGTTCAATTTCATAAATAAATATATATATAAAGAAGATTTATTTACAAAATGAATATACAACTATGAACAAATATTTATAACTATTTATAAGAAGAATAGGTATTCCTCTAAGGAAGAACTGGGGGAAAAATGTTCAGCACCGAAGCTGCATTCCCTCGTTGGACTGCGATCGCGATGCGTTGCAGCAGATATTCCGGCGAACGCGATTCTCCAATTACTTCCCGAATCCTTCGGCCTATGGCATGGACCAAGGACAAACCTTCGCGCCCAAACGACCCAAGAGTCTCAATAGCTACAGCCTTAAACACAAAACGATTCTCTAGGCCCGAGTACTTTACGCGCTTCTTCCTTTCAGCCTGGGTAGCGGCCCAGAGAGGGGCTAATGAAGATGAGGACCAATACGAAGGAGCTAGAGGGTCTGTGCAGGTGAAATCCCACACCAAACGATTTTCCGCCGGACAAGGGACATTCCGTACGGGCGTTTTCCATCATCGCGGGACAAGCCAGGTGGCTCAAGGCGCTTCGCAGGATGTCGTTGACGGCACCGTGTCGGGAGAGCCGGCTGGAGCTTTTCTTAGCTGAAACTTACAACGTGGAAGCGCTTAAAATTTACGCTGTAGCTTTCATTGCCAAAAACTTCCACAAAGTTGTGGCCACTCCAGAATGGAAGGATATACCAGAGCCAATGGGCAAAAAGCTCTTAACTACATTTCTTTCAATAATGTCTAGTAAAGGTGGACAGGTAAGAATCGTGATGTATCATTTATCATTTATATACTTGTATTAAACGGAGACTAGATAGAACAGATAGTCACGTTAATATTTCCATTTAAATATGCCTTTTAGGAATTATCAATCAATGAAATTTGGTGAGCCATCCAACCCACGTACCTCTTTTTACACATGTGCCTCCGGGCAACTTGCTGGGTTGAATCCTGTTCTCCGTGTTCTTGAATTCATTGTCGTTAAGTAAGCCATTGTATATCTATTTGCAGAGGATTACAAACCAACTTTTCTTGTCGCCTTTACCAAATTGCAGATATGCCTACCACAAATTTTTATTGATGTGGCCATTTATATGTCAAGACATTTACTTATTGGATTTCTCTACCGTAAAAAAATGTTATATTGTGAAACCTGTTGGGTCTTTCCTGTTAATATATGCCTTTTCTTAAAAAAAAACAATTAGCTAAAATATAATTTTGACCCATTGTAAAAATAAATAATTACTTTGCCCATACCTGTATTTTGGTGAATGCTAGATATTAGAATAACGTATAAGCACAATTTTTACCCCTCCTAGGCGACTTTTTCCCCTAGGAGGGGTTTTAAAATTACTGTCTGTCTGTCTGTGGGTCTGTCTGTCCGGGGTGCGAACGCGTACGCATTTTCGGGGCAAAATGTTATCACTTCGTACACAGTTTCTTGAAATCACTACCTTCAGTGCGTTCGCAGTTTCTTGGAATTAGGTAAAAGTGTTTTCGAAAAGAGCCCCCTTTATATCATATCATTGGGTGTAGTATAATTTGCTTTTGCGAATTGTAATTGTTCGTTACGAATATTTGACCTTTGGTGCGGACCGAGTGCATAAACTTCTCGTCATCCAAATGGCAGGGTTTCCACCAAATATTCACGGTATACGTCTCGTTATTATGAATTTGCGCCACTATGAAAGAAAAATATTCTGTAAAAATTACAGAAATTTTCTGGCAACACCTGATGTCAGAAACCCCAGCTCCATATTTTACAGAACAATCTGTCATTCAGTACTCCAGAACCTTTCTGTAAAATTTACTATTTATAAATTTTCCAAAATACAAACCCAATTCTGTAAATTCTACAACTGCCATCTCTGTTTCTAATTTGTGTTTTTTACAAAAATAATTTTAAATTTTTACAGAGAAATCTGTACATTTTTCTGTTTCTTACTGAGAGACAAAAACTATCGAAATTATTTTCTGGTAGCACATAATGGCTGAACATTTCAGTTAGATTTACAGGTAATTCTGCTCGTAGAGTTTGAGATACTCACTGTAAAGTGAACCGGTATATCGCTATTCGCAATTACACTTATGTTCTTTTTACTTCATTATATGTTTAAGTGTTTCAAACAAATGTACGTTTTGCTATTTTCATGCTTTAGAATTTTGTTCGTGTAATCTGTGTTTTCACCATAAAACCTGTATGTTTTCTTGATTTTATTTGTGTTAGTACGACACCATAGACAAACTTTCAGTTGGATATTCCAACCATAGGTCGGTTTCGCCCTTAAGGTGATCAACAGTAGGAACTAATATATAACTAATTGGTCCTATATGTGAGCGAGCCATTGCAATTTATAGTGACATTTTTCACAATTATTGCGTAGAGTTTTCATATTCATCGAACAACGTTTATGCTCGGGCATCGGTTGAAATACAATATTCGGATAAATGTCCCAAGGTCAAAATTTTCAATGGAACGCAAATATAGTGCAACGTTGTTCTATTGATACCTGCAGTTTCCGAGGACAGCCAAAGTACCAGTTAATGTTGGAATCTCTGTCTGAAATTTTCACTTTTGTATATTTATCGAAACTTCAACGAATGGCAGAGCATTAAATATGTTTGTTAAACGTATATTTATCCAAATATTAAATATGTTTGTTAAACATCGATACGCCATGCAATCATTTTGAAGAATTTCTATAAAATTGTAATGGACGGTTCTCATATATGGCCATATAGTTATATATTTGTTCTACTTATAGTGATTAAAATATTTTAAAATACACAAAAAATTGTATTCGTTAATTGCAGTAAAATGGAATTAAATTTATCAAAATAATTTTTTATTCCTGCAGGGCGTTTCTCATGCGCAACGGTTATTGTTATTTAGTTACAAGTATCGTTATATCGATTACCCAACATAAATAATTTATTGGTAAAACGTTTTCAAGTTAATTTGGGAAATAATTTAATTTGATAAAATATTTCTTACGTGTACCAATCTGTATATATGTTACATTAGAATGATAATGAAAAGCACTAAGAAATTTCATCGAAAAACACTATTCACCACATTTTAGTAGATAATGTGTAAAATATGCTGTTTTTTAAAGTTAATCAGTAAAGCATTTTTCAGACCTTAAGAGCATAAAACAACGTATCACACATTATAAAAATACTTCGATAATGTTAACAGAAAAAAGTCAAAATTAGAGTTTAATTGGTAAAAGTTTGTGCCGCGTTTTTTGTATTATAATATCCATATCTATCTATTATACGCATTATTACAATTATATAATAACTGTTAAGCATTCTGTGTTATTACAAAATAACACCATTTCACGGATTTCAAAAGTTTGATCTGTCATGTGAGTTTTATAAAAAGTACGGTTTGCCTGTAAAACATTTCTGAGATATTACCAGAATAAAATCTTTGATCACAAGTTAAAGAAATAGTTCTGGGAGTCTTACAGAAATTATTAAGTAGTACAGTACCACCGATAAAAGTTACAGACTTACATTTTGTATAGTCACAATGACTTTACCGTTAATCTTTCTTACAAAAACACTGTGAAAGGTTCTTACATTGCAATTCTGTAAAAGATATCTATAAGAGGAACATATATTTATTTGAGTGCAGAACACGCCACTCTGGTTAAAGTGGCATTATTAGGAACTTGCGGCTGAAACTATCTCGAAAATAGTTCATCGTATTTATCGACTGTATTGGTTTTCGTATTTCTTCATATAATGAATATATGATGTAAAAGAGAAATACCAAAGGGTTTTCGAGGTGTGACTTGAATGAAAAATAACATAGGAATACTTCCGTCATTATTTCTATGAAATATTAAGTGAGAGCGCCTAGCATTAATAAGCCACCAAACTAGAGTGTCAAATAGAAAGAATAGAGAAATTGAGTAGCACTCTTACCTTTTTTTAACGAAATTATATTTTATATTAAACTTAAAACCTTAGGCTAAAGGAAATTAATAACTTAAGCAATCAATTTAATAAATTAAGCAATCAATTTGAAAAATTATGCAATCAATTTAATAAATTAAGCAATCAATTTAATAAATTAGGCAATCAAGTAAATAACGCAATCAATTTAATAAATTAAGCAATCAATTTAATAAATTAGGCAATCAAGTAAATAACGCAATCAATTTAATAAATTAAGCAATCAATTAAATAAAGCAATCAATTTAATAAATTAGGCAATCAAGTAAATAACGCAATCAATTTAATAAATTAAGCAATCAATTAAATTAAGCAATCAATTAAATTAAGCAATCAATTAAATTAAGCAATAAATTAAATTAAGCAATAAATTATATTAAGCAATAAATTAAATTAAGCAATAAATTAAATAAAGCAATCAATTAAATAAATTAAGCAATCAATGAAATAAAGCAATCAATTTAATAAATTAAGCAAACAATTAAATACATTAAGCAAACAATTAAATACATTAAACAATCAATTAAATACATTAAGCAATCAATTAAATAAATTAAGCAATTAATTTAATAAATTAAGCAATCAATTTAATAAATTAAGCAATCAATTTAATAAATTAAGCAATCAATTTAATAAATTAAGCAATCAATTTAATAAATTAAGCAATCAATTAAATAAATTAAGCAATCAATTTAATAAATTAAGCAATCAATTAAATAAATTAAGCAACCAATTAAATAAATAAAGCAATCAATTAAATAAATTAAGCAATCAATTAAATAAATTAAGCAATCAATTAAATAAATTAAGCAATCAATTAAATAAATTAAGCAATCAATTAAATAAATTAAGCAATCAATTAAATAAATGAAGTCAAAAGCTAAAAGTGTTCATAGAGCAGCTGTATTGAGGTAGCCTTTATGTGCGAACTGTTACAAGATTAGTAGAAGCAGAAGTTCAACAAACTAGGATTACTTAAATTTGCACAGTGTTTAACGCGATACGATATCGATAGTTTTTTAAATGTACAGGCTGTTACGGATAAGTATGTCGTAAATTTGAGAGCGTGCCTTTTGGGTCATAATGAGTAAAATATATCTCATGAGCATGGGTCCTAAAATGCTTTGTTTCCGAGTGTTAGGCCCCCAAAAACTGGGCACCAAAACCCCAAATAGCCAGTACTGTGAAGTTGGGTGATCTGCCTTGAATTCAATTGTTTCCATTTATTATTAATTTGTTTTTAATTGTAAAGCGATTAACCCAATAGAAAATGACAAAAGTTCCTTGTTGAAATAGCAGTAAGAAATTGTAGACATATAAAAAAGTGGTTCCGGTATGTTGATGAAATATTTGTGATTTTTAAAAATAATAGGGGGATTTAGATTTTTTATTAGAATATGTAAATTCATAAGATCAGTTTATACAGTTTACTTTAGAGAATGAAAGTGAAGGTGGAAAACTCCCGTTTCTTGATATCTTAGTTCATAGACTGGGTAACCATTTCCAGCTTTCCCTGTACCAGAAACCCACTCATAGCAATAGGTTTCTACATTTCGATTCGCATCACCCAAAACAGACAAAAACGGGGTGGTTAAATCTTTGAAACACAGAATTGAATCCATATCGGATTCACCTGATAGGGATAAGATAGTTATAAGGGAACAGCTATTGCAATCGGGGTACCCCCCAAAAGTAGTCGATGGTGTTTTTCATGAAAATATAATTAGAAACCAAAGTAGAAAAATAGATCAAAATAGGCCTGTGTTGGTCTTGCCGTACTTTATGGATACTAGTGAAAAGGTGTCTCGGTTACTGAAAAAAATTCGATGTTAATTTAATAAATAAAGGGGGCCGAAATTTTAAAAGAATTTTTAATAAAACGGGTACTTCAGATATCAAGGACAGTGATATTTTGGATACTAGGGCTGCCGTCTATAATGTGAATTGCAAGTGTGGTGTACAGTATATTGGTGAAACCAAACGCCCTCGTCGCAAGAGATTTAATGGACATAAGGACAGTATAAAAAGAGGGGATATTGAAAATGAAGCGGCAGTCCATATCTGGTCGTCAAATAATGACTGTGTTGTTAATTTCGATGTACCGGATGTATTATATAGGGAAGGTAATATTTTTAAAAGTAGGTTGGCCGAGGCTTTGTTTATTAGTAACACAAAAATAAATTGATGAATTTAAATAATGGTTATGAACAAGCAAAAAATTGGGGTGTTATAGATAAAAAATATTTAAAAAAATAATTATTGGTTGATTTTCGGGATTTGGTTTTGTATAAAGTACTGTTGGTTGTGTATATAGCGATGTAACTGTGATTTAAATTTTACTCTGACGAAGACCCGCGGGTCGAAAGCTCAGTTGTTTATGAAAATTGTGGGCTCTTTACATCCCATTTATTGATTAAATATTATTTAAAAAAGAATCCATGCGTGTCTCTCTGTTAATAAAAAAAATTTAGTTTTTAAATTGAACAGAAATTTGTAAACCAAAAACGAAAACCAAGTTCTAAGGATATCCTGTAGTAAATCGATGCTGCTAGCGAATATCAGTCTTCACAGATAATTATTTGGATGTAAAGCAAATGTTGTTGTTAAAATATCTGAACATTTAAGATTCTACTAGAATCCACAATGCTCAGATATATCAGATTTCTGTTAGCCGCAGTTAAAACGAGCAGATTTTAATAGCGTCAGCGTTCAGTATTGTACAGCTTAAAATATGAATCGGGATTACGTTTCGGGTTTTTAATATTGAAGCTTTGCAGTCTCTATATAGGGCAAAAACCTAGTTTAGCGGCTGTCATTGAATTATTTCCAAACGAAGCAAAATCGAGAGGCAAAAGTTCTAAATTAAATGACCTTCAAAATAGCCGGCCCCAGCGAAAACTTAAGAGGGCTTGCCTATAATTTTTCAATGGATTAATCTGTATATTTTTTTACATACTTTTTTAAAGTTAATTTTTTGGGGCCAAACTGGCTCGGGTCAAATCGTCACTGGGGTCGAAATGTAGATTGTTTTACGGAGAATAAGTCGTGGGGAAATCCATAGCTTGACTACATGGGGAGGAGACCCGTTAGGGGAAGAAATTCCATAGTGGAGGCAGAGGTAGTACGGCGGTGGCGGCCGCCACATGGTAGATTGTAAAGGGGAAGTCGATACGCTCGTAAAAGAGTGTATCCGGGGGAAAACTACCCCGGTCAAAAGAGTCGGATCAAACTGAGGGGTTCAAAACGTCGTGCTTCAGTACGGAGCACTAGCTATTTCGATGTTTTGGTACCCGGTTTTTGTGGCCTTACAAAGCATTTTAGGACCCATCTTCATATGACATTAAGGACTCATTAGGACACAAAGAACACGCCCCAAAATTAATGATACTTTTCCATAACACCCTGTATGTAATTGTGTTGAATGAAACTAATTGGGGTCAGACTTGGGGTTCCAACCCACTTGTTTCGTATCTGTACCGTTGGGTTGTGGGTAAAAACAAAGGCGAGTGAGCAAATGTTTAGAATAATCGCTCTGAATTGTTTATTTTAATATTATTTATACGGCGCCTAATAACCACAGTTTGACTAAATTTCCCATTTAATAAAAAATCATTTTAAACATATATGTAAAATAGCTCACATAAGTATGTTTCTCTCATAGCTTTAGCATGGTAATTCCGTAATCGGAAATTTCGTTTTGACCAAATTACTGTTTAGTTAATTTATTGACTTTAAATACATCCTAGCAAACTTAAGTGATGAATCGTTAGATAATAAAAGGCAAATTTGTGTTCCGATTCTATAATTCATCATAATTTTGCAAGCATTACCTTTACTTTAAAAATAGTGTATATTTTAAAAATGTCTTGGTTGATGCGTCTTTTGCCGACAAGCAGTTACCTAGGCAAGTTATGACTATTAAGCCTTTCTATTAAGTCATTACGCTTGCCGAACTTGTTTTAATGTATCGCTTTCGTCACGAGATACGTAGGAGTTCAGTTCAGTTTTAGTGTTAGATCTTTATAAAAATGGCGACTCGTTGAATTTAAATTTGTGTCTTGTTCAACTTGTTAAAATGTTCCACGCGCTCCTTAATATTTTAGCGTAAAAGGCTCGCACATTTTTTTATTTCAGAGCACGCGCGAAATCGCTCGAGCCCGTTTGCGCTAAAATATCAAGACGCACGTAGAACGTTTTAACAAGTTGAATAAGACCTAAATAGAGCTTATGCGAGCGTCTATTGGCTACCATAGGTAAACGTCACTTCTACGTCACGAGTGACGCGCCCGATACATCTAAACAAGAAGGCCAATGTTACTAATAGAAAGGCCTATTGAAAAAGTTGTTTTGGCAAAATAAGAAGTTTATATTATAGTACTTATGGTTTTATAAAACTGTTTTTTCTTGATTCTTAGGAAGACACATTATGCGAGAAACATTTTCGCTTATTTTTTGATATATCGATTCGTAAATCTATTGCGAGAACTCTTTTCGGAAATGGGGTGAAGGGCTTGCCAGTTGAGAATCTCATTTACAGCCTTAATAACTAAACCTTGAAACACAGTATTAGAATTCTGAGAAACTTCTATCTGCTTGTAAACATTGTTGCCTACAACATACTCTATCACCTATTCACCCTTGACATTATCGGGTTGCAGAATACCAATGATATTTATAAAAAAATCTGTTTTTGTATTTCTATTGAGTTAAAAAATGTATTATTTTTAGCAATAACAATAATTAAGATAAAACTATTTCTTTAAACTCAGAAAATTGGCTTTACATAAAATATCTAAGGTCTGCTACTTCGATTTGGATACATTAGTTCGAATTTCATTTGTCCGAACGGTGGTACCAATGACCGACTGCCGGAAAACAGGATCGTATGTCTGAAAAAGTATTTCATTTGCCCGAAAAATTTATCACAAAGTTTGTTGGTGATTTAGTCGTTCAATTTATGTTAACTTTACTGGCGAATTTAATTTGTTCGGATAATCGTGTGTCCGTTATTTCGAACATAAGGAATTGTTTTTTTTTTAAATATTGTTAATATGAGAAAATAGTAACATTAACGTGAACCTAACCTAACCTTACCTAACCTAACTTTACCTAACCTAACCTAACCTAACCTAACCTAACCTAACCTAACCTAACCTAACCTAAATTATCCACAACATTGATCGATATTATAATAGCAGCAATTAAGAAAAAACAACTTGAACAAACAACGATATTTACAATGTAGTTTTTTATTTTTAATTCTTGCACTAAAAAAAATCCGAACCAAAAAAACAGCAATAAGAAATACTAATTTAGCGACAGAATTCGGACAAGTGATGCTACCGATTCGTGAAACATTTGTTATTTCGGCGGTTCAGACGAATGAAATTCGAACAAATGTACCTACCCCGCTACTTCTAACAACAAGGTTATCTTTTTAGATTAGAATGTAGGCCATCGTTTAATAGCCGGTTTTAAATTTATCAATCAGATAATTTTTCTCTAAAAGATTGTAATCTAAATTAATTAAACTTATAATTAATCAAATCTTAAAATAGTAAATTTTAACGGATTTGCAAATTAAACTTTAGCAGATCAAATGTTTCAAATATAAATGAAGTCATGAAAAAAAAGTAGTTGTCAAACAAATGTTTTGGCGAAGAGATATTAGAAAATGTTTGAAATTTACGTATGTTCCTAATTTTTGGCATAAACCATCACATATTTAATTTCATATGGACCTTTCTGAGAACCAATATTTAGTCTCAACCGTACGTCATTAGACTCCTAGAAATAATATAATTATTTACACTAGGGTATTTTAGATGACTTAGGCCTAAGGTGGTGCCTTGGGTATTAGCCTAGCTGATTATTATTATATTATTGGCGTTGATCCAAATAATTCGATGCCCTAAAAGTAACCTTATTTTTTTAAAAAAAATATGGATCCCCTAATTCGTTAGTATCCCAAAACCTACGTCCCCCTCACCTTTCTCGTGTAAAACATGAATGCTTGTCTAAGTCAATAAATAAATACATTTTTGATCTTAAGCAGTTGAGGAATACATTCATTAAAATGTGTTAATGCATCTAGTTATTTTACAAATCGTGTAAGAAACCGGTTAATTTATTATAATGATTTAGAACATTTTTCAGCACAACAACTTTTTTTCACTTTTTTAATTTATTTATTTATCAATTGATAAAGTCACGTTGTTGGATTTCTTGCCAAACAACAAACGCCGCTTTTCTTTGAAATATCGTCATCAAACGATGAGTTTTTAAAATATCATTCACACGTATCGCAAGTTTTTTATTTTTCATTAATAATTCTTCTGAAGTTATATTTTTAAAATACATATACTTGTATATATTAATTTAATTTTCATACTTATAAAATATTATATTTAAATATAAATTTGTGAATAAAATTGTGATAAAGTAGTTTGCGTGTATATAACATAAATGTGAGTTAATCGCTGAAAACGAAACTTTTAAGTAACATATTACTTTGCTTCTTAACTAAAAAAGAATAAATAGGAAATTATCAATTTTTTATCTTATTTCGTTTTATTCAGGTTGGGATTGAATGGTTGGGTTTTCTTTGAAAATCCAAGTAGAACTTGAAGATGTAGTTCATGGATATGTCCAGAAACAATGGTACCGACATCCCCAGCCAAATTCCAAAATATCCACCCACGTTACTGAACAAATCACCAAACTGAAAATAAAAATAGAAAAATAATTTTGGGGAAGAAATGGAAATTAAAAATAACAGAATTATATCATTTACGTAGAATTTACTCGAGGCAAAGCCAAAGCTTGGCCACCCGGGTAAAGTCTAATAATATTATTTGACCTTTAAGCCCGTGCTAGAATACGTGCATACCATCCTTTATTTACTCTCATGTATATTCACGCCTAAAGTTGATGTTATACGAGATGTATCATACATTAATTTAAAAAAGGATGCAACTCAACACAAAATAATACTAAATATGTGTTCTTAACACTTTGTAATCATTTTAATTTTAACTGAAGTATGTTTATATCTGAGCCATACAAAACCGTTACCATGGTTTTCAACAAATATTGTTTAAAATCTACTTATGATCGGTACAGCGTTAACATTGGGATGAAGGGTGCATGTGGAACAAATAACCAACGCGAACTCAGTGTAGAAATTGACTGCTTAGGGTATCTTTTAGTAAAACTAATTAACTAAACCAAATTTAACAAGCCTTACATTATGCTTTCATCTTATATATATAGATCAGTGTTTGTTTGTATATATATATATGAACATATATATATAGATATAAATAGGTGTTTTTCTGCTATAGGAATCTACAGTTTTCCACTATTTCATGGTACCCGGCCTGTGGTTTTCGACGGTTGCTGTCGGCAAAACTACTTTAATTAATTGAATTAATAAAATTATTAGGTATATCCGCAATATACTAGATACTTCACTTTGGTCTTAATGATTTAGGCATACACATGAAAAAGATCAAATTAATTAAATGTTTTCTTAAATCTTCTATAGACACTAGACCGTATAATTGGTTAATATTGTGATTAACTAGTTGGTTATATTGGATACGGTGCCATGACTCACTGGCACTTTTTACTTCGTTATACAAATAGCCATATTTACCCGGGAAATACCGTGCACCCCAGCTAGTATAAATTTATTTAAGTTAATTTCTATACTAATAAGATGTAGTATATAAAATACGTGAAAAAGTAGATTAGTCCATAATTAAAAGGGATAATATAGCTAAATCCTAAACATAATTGAATTGTTTTATGTAGTATATAACACGATGGGAATACCTTAAATTGAGGAGTGTGACGGTATTCTATAACTGTGTTTCCTCGCAGCTCATGAAACACTTCAATTATCGATGAAGTTTCATTTCTGAACACGTAAAGTGGTAAAATCAATTAACATTGTCAAAGTAAGAAAAGCATTTTAATACACGGTGAATCGCACCAAAATATTTTTTATAAAACTTACATTGGGAATGCTAGCTTGTTGACGTTATAATCATAGAATTCTTCCCTGGAAGAAAATATATAGGTGTATAGTAATGTAAAGACGTCAACGGTTACGTGAAATCATTAGCCTGTGTTCTTTCCTTAAGAAAATTGTGAAAACCAAGAATTTTTAGATATTTCTTTGCTATTTTTGGTAGATTCTAATCAATTACTAAGAAAAATTCTAATCTAAAACGTGTTTTGGCATGTTATTCCTGCCTTATGTGTAAAACTAACCATTTATTGATAGATAACAGAACAACCGTTTGTAGAAATAGGTGGCAGATTCAACTTCAAAGTGAGTCCCCAAAGGCGCTGGCTTGCAACAGCAATGGTTTGATTTGAGACTTGCAGTTTTAACATATATTGATACATAGTTTTCTCAATTTAAAATCGACATTTTTGTTCCCTTTTCCATATAATTTAATGTTTTATGTAGAATGAGATTTATGTATAGTCCCTTGATCTACTTTCCAAATTACTGTGTAATATTTCAAAATGCACTCTCTCAAGTGAAAGTAGTGTGGCTATAAGCCTTTCAATTAAAACCATAAAATCAAACATGCGGTAATCCTTTTTTGCTCATTACTAAGGATAGATAAAAACCATTATGGACCTAATGGAAATTGAAAAGCTTTCCAAAGCGAAAATAAGGCTTACATTGGAGATCGTTTAATTATAAAAATGATAAAAAAATTAAATATTTGAAAGAAACGATTCGTTACTGAAATTGCTTCAACGTAACCTGGCAGGCATTCTGTTAACAAAGCCATATTGTATTTCAATTTGGTCGACTTTAGATGAAGTAAAGTTTGTGTCTATGTTAAAGAGATTTATAAAACTGATTAAGCTTATACCTGCATCCTCTTGGGCATTTCGTGAGACAATAAGCGTACAACCCAGTAATTAGATGGTTTATTTGATCTAGAACCAAAATAATTTAGCTTGTCTACTAATATTGCTTTCTGAAGAACAATTACTTCTTATCGTTTCGTTGCAAGCCACGAATCCTGGTATGAACGGCCTCGGCGTCGGAATGCATCCGACGATCGGGTGGAACGACTCCCAAGTACAATTGTAGAAACAAAGCTGAAATTAAACCGTTTTAAATTATGACGTCAGAGATTATGATTTTATAGAGAACAATCAAGTTCGCATGTCATATAGATAATTTTTATAATATATATTTTGATTATGCTGAATTTTACTATTTTCATAAGAAACGATAGTATTTAAAAATATCATCTTAATTTTTTAAAGATATTTCGAAGATTTCTTCTGAGTAGTAATTTTCTTAGTAATGAAATTTATTTTGATATAAAGTCGTTTTTTACTATTCTGTTGTTATTTTTATTTCAATGATTTTCTATCCATTTTAAAGGTTTGGGATTGCGGATTTTGTTAAAGCTATGTAAGTTCTTTAAGATCTGGAATGTGACCATTGAATATAATTTTTGTATTACTCACGAGTAGAAATTATTCAGAATAGGTTTGAAAATCTGCACACGACTTTAAAACAAATTATTCATATTCCATTTCCAGCGATATTAAGGTTAGTTTTTAGTAAAAAACAAACACATTGATTTAACCACAACAACAGTAAATAAATTGAAACGTGTTCTACTAACATGCCGGCTCATATCGGGTAAGTCTTTCGTTTTATAATAAAGGTCATCGTAGTCGCGGCAATTGGATTCATACGGAAACGGAAGTCGGTGCACAGTTGTCTAAAGTGGATTAAAAATATTTTCAAAAATTTAATATAACAGATTGTAAGCCACTATTTCAGTAAAAATTCTGGCTCAATCTAGGCTTTTCAAAATTGATTGAATTTGAGGTGCTTAGAAACATTTCAAAATAAATTGTGTTTTGGATATTACTGAAAAAGTTCGTTAATCGTTATGCCCAAAACATAAATTATTTACATTTAACAATCATCATAACTGATAAAACTGTTAATAAAGAAGATTTAATTACTTTTCTAAAGACAGCTTTGTTGACAGTTCCAGGCAGGAGAAAGAACGACCTGCGTTGCCGATTTGGGATTTCTCGGACCCACTGAAGACTCACACTCGCTCCAATCAATGGCGTCCCAATTCGATCCTTTAAACTGTATCTGGTATCAATTTGATACATAAACTCTAGAAAAAAAGATAATCCTATTTAACTAAAGATAATAAAACCATCAACATAGATTACATTAACACTACAATTGCAGGAGTAAGAGTTGAAGCAAAAGATCTAAAAGGTGTTTCTCAGCAGGTTAATAGAAAAGAAGACAGTATACACTGTTATGGTAAAATAAACAACATGCAAATTTAGGGCTAATTTTGGAATTTCATAAATCGGGCAAATATTAAATTTACAATAATTAAAAAGGTAACTTTAGAATATGGTTTAAAAACCATAGATAAATAATAATATTCAGTATTAATATAACCCTTATTACTTAAGCCCTAGTGATCAATCAATTTGTAATGCTATAAATTGGTTAATTGACCGTTAATTAATACCAAGGATTAATACAAAGGAATTAACTGGCGGTTCGCCCTTTCCCACCTACAATTTGAAGCGATAAGTACCACACTTTTTTAACATAATACATAGTATTGAATTAGTAAATTGCAGCAATTTATACATTGAAAAGGCAATTTATTTTTTGATTAAACTTTTTCCGTACGTTATCATGGAAATAGTAAGTGTAGGGAGCTGTTGGCTAGCGTTGCAAGAAGGGCTTGCCACCATCATCCTACGCATTGTAACCAAGCCACTTGTTTAAAGGCATTATAAGTCGCTAGATGACTTTGCCCTTAGGTGGGGCCTTGGGTATCAGCCTAGCTAATTATCTTTAGAGGGACATAACCTTATGAGTTACTCGGACACAAAAGACGTGAAACTCGGAAAAAATAGGACTTTGAATCGAAAACGAATTGAGAATTATAGAAATTATTGAGTATTTCAACTTTGGACTGGTTTTGCCGTATTTGTGATCCGCACTGTGCAGGGAATGTGTCATGCGGCTAACAAATGTTATTCCTAAGCTTAGCCTAAAAATTAAAAATTTCAAATTTCGTTGTGAGCATGAGAAGACCGAAAAAGGGGACAGTAATGGATAATAAAATCAATCAGTTTCTGGGATCAAAATTCGTTTTCAACTCAAAAGATAACTAGTCCCAGTTTCACGTCATTGTTTATTCTCTAAGACCTATTTGTTCCAGTAACTCGTAACTTTATATTTGTATATTCTTCTAGGGTTGACATCATTGCCCTTTCACGATGGAATTTTAGACTATTCGCTTTTTTTTATTAAACATAGGCAGCAGCCTACTTTTCATTTAACTGATAAAAGTATAAAATTGCCTTTAAGGTGCTCCAAGCAAGACCATTTAGATTTTACTATTTCACAAAGGAAAACGATAATTAGTGGTAACCTATAAATATCGTGGCCCAACCAAACCGGAAAACCCATCTCAGCGATGTAAAGTGGTTAACGGACAAAAAATCATAACCTTTTTGGAGAAGTCTTCATTGGTCGAATCAACGACATTTAAACTGGATAAATTATTTGTGTATCATTTTAAGGCTATCGTTTTCTTGAGGTCCTATGCACGTGCACCATCTAATCAACTCTAGTAACCGACGGTGAATTAACTTAGTATTATATTTAAAACAGCTGTAAATATGGTAACTAAAGGTAAATAATAAATAACTATAATCTACTTTTATAATTTAACTTCAAGAGACATTTTTCAGTTACTCGCCACAGTCTGACGTGAATAAATGTTTTATACCTTTTAAATGCTGAGAAATTGGGTATGTGCTCGTAAAAAATACATAAATAAATGACACAAAATATTTAAAACAGTTTGTACACTAGAAGAAAGCTCACTTTGGAAAAACAAAATGGACAAACCCGCAAAGCTTCCGTTAAACCGCAGTCGTCTGGCCCACTCAGCATTGATCACTGCGCATGGCTCGTATCCATTGAACGCCCAAGAACTAAGGAAAACAAAATACAATTAATATAGGTTGTTAAGGATACGTTTTTTAAAAAATCAGGTGATGTCTTCTATTGAGTAAACGATGTCTTGTGAAATTTTGTACTAAATTGCTTCGTTTCAGAGATATAGGTTTTCTTAAATCACCCCGAAACGATAACACAGCCTTAAAACTGATAAAATGATCAGTGGTTATTTTTTATAGCAAAGCGATTAATTTGTAAAAAGTAGCAAAAATTAATGAATAAGTAAGATTAGACTGACAAGGGAAACAAGCAATTTGATTATATTGATACTATTCCAAATAAATTTAAATGATTTATCAAGATCATAGTTCTCAAAGTCTGGTGCCAGATTGACGGACGTTCGAGGCTTAGATAATTCTGAGAAAAAACAGTTCCTAGTGCTCGAGAAAGAGCGCAAGCTGTTCCAGAAGAAAGAGCAAATACAGGCGTGAGCCGTCACAAAATTGATTCATATTATCGATCAAAAATTTCAGGCGTGTTACGGATATTATTAAAACCTGTAATTCACAAAGTTCACGCATTTCTGTCATGTGCACCTAATCCTACAGATAACCCCAAGGAAAGGAATCGCATTGGTTTAAATGAAGAGATCGGGCTGGCCATTCAACTTCTCCGCGCAATAACCTAAATTGGAAACGTAGAATCCCTTTCAATTCATGACATTCTTAACCAGATCCTCGAGCTCGTCTGTGCATTAAATATCCCCATATTCGTTTTTAGAAAAATGTACCATTTAAATCGAAAACTATTAATCTGATCTGTAGCTAGAAGATTTAAGCCATAAAGTCTGATGTAGCATTATTGACGATCATTTAGTGTGACCTTATTTAAGTATCTATACTTAAAAATAGTCTGTATCCATTGTTAGACTTAATAAAAGAACAATAATCAACATCTGATACTAGTTATACATTTTATCGCTTTACTGATAAAAAGAACTGATCATTTTATGGAAATAATTTGGTTCAGGGAAGGATAAAGTTCTTCAGTTTCAAGGCTGTGTACCGGTTTTTCTCTGAAGCACTGTAGGACCCATGATCATTAGACTTTATTCACTCATTTGGACCCATACTACTAGCCTCTTATTTTTTGGCATAGTTATCCGTAATACCCATTATATAATCTACACCACAAATTATTAGTAAACTATAGTTAATAAATTAATCGGTTGCAATTTTATACCATAACTAACTTTTGATCTTGTTTTATGTAAGGAAAAATGAACACATATTTTCACTAGAGGATTAAATTAAAGAAGTCTCAAATAAAGAAAAATGGGGTTTTGGATAAATACTTATTTTTTGTTTGCAGAACACGCCATAGATTTTTTGAAAATTGGAAAGCTTTTTGATATTTATTTCCAGTAAGAAGCTTACAACTTGTTTTTCTTAATCAGTGTCTGTACTTTTAATGTTAGTTAATGTGAATAATAACAAGTCAATTTATAATTAATTTTGATTTGACCAATATGATACTTAATATTTTTATTTGATTTATAAATAAAATTTATTAATTAAAAAGTAATTTAATGAAATTTAATATAAACTTAGCAATTTGTTTTTAAATTTAATGGTTTGTGGCATTTTGTTCCAGATATTAGGTAATAAACGGTAAATCATTTGATTTGCATTTTTTGCTTTAGCAACTCTTTATGGGAAAATAATACGAGCCACTCGTTGGATCAGCAATTATGGCAGGATAACAGGGAATTTTGGTATCAACATCCGTTCTTCGTAATAGGGATTAAGCCAAAATAATATCGAGTGTTAATATAGCCAGGGTTGTAGAGAAATATGTTTCTACCACGGATGGCGCTAGTGACGCTAAGTAGCCCCTACAGATATTTTGTAGGCTTTACCTCATTACACAGGAGTACCCACGGAAAGTGAACACTACCAATTTTTCGTGTCGATCGATCTCGGTTCTTTATGATCTCTAAATTAGTTAATTGTCGCTTTGTTATAAATTGATTAACAATTTAATTTTTGAAATTGCGAACAATCTAAGCAAAACGAAGCTAATTAAGAGCCAAAAGGCAAAACTACGGTCAGTGTTATTCCTTTATTAATTCAAGTACAAAATTTGTCTTTCAGTTCAAATAAATATCTGATAAACTGAAATTTAATGTTCGCTAATTATAAATATTAAAAAAGTAAATTTCCTTAAAATTCACACGTGTAAAAACGAAACAGAAATTAAAGCGATCCCAGTTGGCTTGTAAAATTTCAATTTCCCGCTGTCTCCTATAAATTAGGCTGCACCTCAATACTTTTATGCATTGGGGGAACGCCCATAAGTATCTGAAGGGGCTACACAGTGTCGGGCGCACCATCTATTTGCCACTTTTTCTTTAGCCAAACTCTCCTATGGTAGGATTGCTAAGTGATCGAACCATCTCTCTACAACCCTGATATAACCATCCTTTCATTGGAATAAGGAGTTATTTTATGATAACATTGAATAATAATGTTACCATCCTTTCATTGGATAAGAAGTTATAGGAAAATAACATAGAATTTCACTAATACCAGCCATCTAATCTCTAGGGGTCCATCGGTATATAACATCGATTTTTATCATTTAAAAACTGGATATATAAATTAAACATAATGTCTAGAATACTTAAATATCACATGTAATTTTTGAAAAATAAATTTTATCTAATTTGCCTCTTTTACGCGTGTACATGTCTATACATGGACTTCCTAATTCAACCATTTGGAGAGCTTTGTTCTTTTTGTACTCCGATCACGTTCCTTCAGCTCTAACAAGGAGAGTCCCCGAGCGGTTTATTGCCGATTTGGTTCAAAGTCGGGTGTAATGTAGATCTATATGAGATATGAAATTGCAGAAAATGAGAAGTTGCACTACCAATTCAATTTGCTATGGCAACCGAAAATGTTTTTGATCACTTAAAACCAAAAAATCTCTATTTAAAAAAGCATCGGATTTTCTCGGTTTCAGAGGGTCCTAGCTACGAAAATTTAAAATAAAATGAAAATCACGAAATGTGTAATTTGGACCACATTTTGGTAAATTTCGTCAATTTTGGGTAAATTGGAATATTTTTGGGGTAAATTTGTAAAAACTTTTGGGTAAAATAAGGAAAAAATCTTATTTTTGTTGTAAGTGGTCAAAAACATTTTCGGTTGCCATGGCAAATCGAATGGGTAGTGCAACGTCTCCTTTTGGTAAATTTCATATCTCATACTGGTCTATATTACAGCCGACTTTGAACAAAATCGGCAATAAACACCTTGGATACTCTCCTTGTAAGAAGACGATCGCCAAGACCTCCTTGATTCTATAATCGTACCTTTCGCACTCTTCGCCAGGTATGGCCATCCTTGAGTTGTTGTAATGAACAAAATAGCAATTTCTGATCATGCTGAAATGATATTCGTTCCTAGAACAAATTGAAACTGCGTCGTCACTTCTTGGAGCACCCTGGTAAAAATAAATACATGTATAACGATATCAATATATATTTAATATTATGTATCTCAAAAATACAAGGATCGAAAAGCTGAGAAAGAGCAAAAGGCTTTTCACGATGAAATATGATTTAAGTTTTGTGGGTCAATAATATCTACAAAAAAGTCAAATGTACTGTAGAATAAATATATATTATTTTCTAACAACTCATATTTAAAATTATTTATAACATTAAAAATAAAATTTATAAAAATAATTTTTTTTATAAGATTTATGATATATTTTTTAGCATTTAGTATGTTACTAATAAATAAATATAAGTACTTCACAATCATTACTAAAAACATATAAATATTTCACATTCATTACAAAAATTTCTAAGTATTTCACATTAATTACTAAAAATTATAAATATTTCACGTAATTACTAAAAATTATAAATATTTCACGTAATTACTTTCATATTTTTTTAAAGCCAATGCTAGGTTTGTTAGTTCTCAGTTTCTTCGATACTTTCTTTGAAGAAACTTGAAAATGAGACAAATAAAACGAATGCAACCAAATCCAAGCTATTAAAAAACGATAAGGAGCGATTGGTAAGTTTATTTTCGTTAGTAAAATAAATATATTTTTTAAGAAGACGTCATTGCTTTGTTTACATTTCTTACCTTGGCTTTACAGAATTCTTGAGAACGGTTGCACATAGTTAGGTATAGTAAACTATTTACAAAAACAAATATAATTAGTTTTTACCATAAGTCTAATAAAAATCCTCCAAGATATAAATTAACTATAAACAGCTAATAACAACTTTTTAATTTAGGTTTTAAATTTAATTGCTTAGATTATTGGGGAATACTTTATCGAGCGAATCGCAGCTTTCGTTCTAAACACTTTCCCCAAATTTGCCTTGTACAAAAAAATCTTGTAAATTTAATAAGGAATTTATACACATTGTTCCATTTTAAACATAAATTAAAAAGAAAATCCAAACATTTTCAAAATTGTGGCTTGTTTAGGTTTCTCGTAAGAAAAGCAAAAAAACTGAGTTTATATAGATTCGGTCAGTTTGCATAGAAAATCAGTATTATAGGTTGTTTTAACCGTGATAATAATAATCAGCTAGGCAAATACCCAAGGCACTACCTTAGGCCCAAGTCATCTGATTTGTAGGGACTACAGTGCTTTCCTTAACAGCATTTGTTTATTCAGCATTTTCCTAAACAGCGTTTTTCAAAGCAGCGTTTTGTCATAACAGCGCTTTGTCATAACAGCGTTTCTTTACATAGCATTTCCCAAAATAACAAATTGTTCAAACGGCGCTTTGTCATAACGGCGGTTCTCTAAACCGCATTTTGTCGAAACAGCGTTTCCCAATAGATAAATTAAATTTTGAAACCCCACGAAATTTATATCCGGAGACCGAGTAGATTAATGTTCCAAAATAAGAGGATGGTCATATTCCTATAAGAGCTTTATTAACCTGCCAATATCAAGTAGTTACTTAACTCGTCACTGTAGCAAATGGCCATTGACGGAATGTCGGGGTGTGGGTCGTTCAAGACGTCGGCGTCTACGGATGTGCGGAATTTGAAATACATGGTCAGAAACTGAACTAACTGATATCCGCAGACGATCAGGCAAATAAAACTCATCAAGAAACGAGCCTTGCGTTTCAAACCATATCGTTTGAAACTGGGTAATGTTTCTCTTCGATTCGCGTAATAACGTCTTCTTCTATTCGATTCCAAATTAATGGCGTTAGTTTTCATTTTGAACATGGCTGTTCAAAGTGAATTTAGCTACACTACGGTTAAAATCTTTAAATAATGGTCTTATTTTATAGCGCGAAGGAAATATTTGCGAAAAAAACATTTCTTCTAAGGATGAATAATTAATATAGAGTTGTAGCCAAAATACGTCATCATTTCAAAATGTGGGAAATAAACATTTCGTGAGCAAAAGTACAAACACCCAGCGTTGGTAAATAATTGATGCCGCATCTGGGAAAACTTCGAACGAAATCGACCCAATAAATATCGTTCTATCGAATTTTGTTTATAAAGTATTTTTTTTTTACTTAGACAGCTTTTTTTCACTTTTTGTTTCAAAAGCTTTCACTTTTTGTTTCAAAAGCTATAACATTTCAGTTTATGGCTAGCTCGTAGGATAGCTAGTTTATGACCTTTTTTTAAAGGCGTGAAAAATGTGTCCCCATTTTTACCATTCTATTTCCTTCTATCTATAGAAGGCAATATCCGAGGAATTTTAAGATATTGTTCTTAAATATAAACTATGGTTTTGATATAGGGACAGATAAAGGTCACGTTCAGGCTAGAAGGTAGGTCGTAATAACTTGAAAAATGGTTTTCGGTTCGTCGTTAACTAGATTAACCTGCGTAGTCACGAAAAAGTCTTCAAATATCGAACTTTATTTTTATTAAAAAAAGTACTCCAAATGTGGCGCAGAAAATATCCATTTGGCCTGAAGCTTAATTTCCACTATCATGCGACATAAAATATATTTTAAAGCACTTAATAATCTTAGTTGGCCCTAATTTATGGAACCATATTAAGACCAAACGCCAAACACTCAAAATTTGTGTTGTAATTCTTCTTTGCAAATTGGTTAAATATTTTTAATAAAGTGTCAAATGAAATTATTTTGTTGTAAAAGAAATTTTAAGTTGAATCGTCGCTTCTTTAGTGGGGTCAAAGCGGTGATGTACTCCGTGGCCATTTCAAAGTACATGTATCTTTATGTTAAATTGTGAACAAATAACTAACTTAACGATATTAAAATAGGCATTAACCGCAATTTTTTGATCTGGACTCGGAAACATTGCATAGTCAGATATATGCTTTTCTTTAAATAAACTCAATATTTACGCATTTACTCAAACCTTGGTCCGTTCCGGCTTGGTGATTTTAAGATAATATGTCTCTAACGCTATTTCATTATAATTAACGCTTACTGCCTATTTTAACTTCGAGTCATGTTGATTTAAATGCCGAAATGTGTTTGTTATTAATATTAATTATTTATCTTTCCAAATAATCGCCGTTTGGATGGAAACCCTTTCGATATGACACGATGTGAAAAGAATAAAATAATTCGAAGCCAGCTACCAAAGATTACCTTCCAGCATAAAAAATGCTTGATTTCTGGATAGTGGTTTCTAAAAAGGCTTTATTATTTTGACACTGGAACGCTGTTGCCGCAGAAAACTAAACTCATTTATTTTTTCACATGTTAGTAATAAAAACTAAAATATCTTCAACGAAAAAAGCGCAAACCAGGAATACTATGCAATCTCTGAACTTTTATTAATTTAATTTAGTTAAATTATTTGAATTTATTCAAAGCACTATTAATGTTTTTGTAAAGAGAAATAGAAAAATGTTTTAAATTAAAAATGACTTTTTTACCGTGTTGCCTTGGAATAAATATAGTCACATTAGATTAAGAAAATTTCTTTGGAAGTTCTAACGGGAACTTGAACACCACTGGCAAGTCGCATTGATGAAACTTCGGTAGAACATTTTCGAGACCATGACTACAAAGTTCGTAACAACAACAGCCAAACCAGTTAACCTCAAGATTTAAGAAGGTAAACAGACTATTTTGGTTTAACTCTCTTTGATGTGTAACGTGTCCAAACGCATCGAAGAAGAACACGCGTTCACTGAAAAAGAAAACAGCGAATCCGAAACTAAATTTCTGACAGCGAGAATAACCAGGTAATGCAATTAGCGATATAATTGTTTAAATATTTTTAATCCCCATCTGTCTGTGTTTGCCAACTCCGAGAATTTGCCTTTGGTTACCCTTTCTCGCAACACGAGTAGAATTTCAGTTCGATGGAGCTCTAAAACACAATTTCACCGAGATTTACAACATTGCAAAATTTACTCGAACCAAAACCATTTATGTATTCGAAAATTACTTCCAACAATGAAAAAGGCGTTCTTGCTTTAGCACTGAATATACCCTAAACTGAAGTGTGTGAAGCCTGGAAATTGTCGGCTTATGTATAAAACATGTACGAGAGTTAAACTATATAATACTCTTTATTAATAATAATATATATATTTACCAAATATTACAAAGCATGGCAATTCTAGAAGAGAGAATAGAAAAGATTTAACTGGTTAGGTCGGAGTCCGTAACCGAGAGAGTTGAAGAGTGTCCCGACGTCCCTTATATAGCGGGCCCCTCCGATGACGCTACCGGTCTCCAACCTAATTGGCTGAAGAAAAAAGCCCGCCAAGAAAGTTTTGCGAACTCACTGTGGTGCAATAGTAAGCGTCACCGGTAACTCTACCCCACTCTTAACCCTTCGGGTCAGAGGTCGCAACTTTCGGAGAATTCCGAAGGTGGACGACACGAGGGAGGATGAGTCATCCCCAACTTCCTCAGCAGCGTTGGCCCAAAACAACGAGAGAACTCTCTGAAGTAAACGGAAATGCTGTTAGGGACAAAGCCTACATTTGCAGATACAAATGCGGGCTTTACACACCCGCACCCAAAAATTACGCGTCGGGTGTGAGGTCAAGGTGGTCCATAGCGTCTAGAAAGTGCTCGTCGCCACTATCGAGGGGAGAGAATTCGTTATCCCCCAATAACAAAGTGTCCAGATCCATCGTGACGATGGATCCTGACACTCGTGGGGGAAGACTGGGGCGGGGGCGGCGCCAAGCTCAGCGACCGGAATCGGCTTGACTGACTTGGCAGCGGGAGCCCCATGCACCATAGGGACAGCCCCTGAAGGATACACCCTCGGATCTACTTTCCCCACAGTACACCCCAAGACAACAGGGGGGGTCAGACAGTGAACTACAAGAAAGCGCTGGCGGCGAATGCCACCGGACCACTTTATGGAAAGCCTGATACTGCCCGCGACACGACACGTGCCACGGCCAAATCTAACTGTAGTGCTATTTTCGCTCATTTTCCTCCCTTTTTTCACAAAAATGGGGATAAAATTATCTAACAAGCCTAGAAACGAATGTTACAAAACTTGGAACCGTAACAATGGGGGTTTTTCCCGCCAAATGTTCCTTCAGCACACCGGTTGACCAAGGGACTGCAATTTTGAGTATTCGGAAGTCCTCCCTCATTACCGGCTTTCCAAACGTCAGAATTTTGCCGAGGCTCACTTCCTTTCCTGGATGTACATCCATTTAATTGGCGTTTGATATGTCCGGGTTTCCAACAACCATAAGAAACTAAATTCTGGCGCACCGGCCTAAAACTTTCTACAGGATTCTGCTGGAAAGTTTGCTGCATTGGTTGAGGAGTGACTGCCACGCTCGACCAATTAGCAGACTGCTTCTGAATCCTATAATGCCAATAAGGATCAAGAGCAGCTAGGCCTACTCCCTTAGCATCCAATGAACCCAGAGATACCGGGCTAGAATTAGCCGGCACTCCGGTGGCTGCTAAACTCACCGCGCCACCAGTAACAGGGGGCGCTTGCCCAACCTGTCCGCCAGTTTACCCGTAGGCCAGAGTTGGCTCTATGGATTCTGAAGCGGTGGGCGGGGGGGCGATAAATGGCTTGCGCGAGAAGATTATATTGAATAATCTTGGCCTCCTGCGACAAATCTTTCATGGTGGCGAATGCCATTGCCGTTAAGTGATGACGGTATGTCGGGGGACATTACAGTAACACTCGAGCTACCTAATCGGCCTCCGTGGCGTTTCCCCCAATCCGACGGTAGTATTCAGTTCTGTTCGAGCTTGGTTTGAATCCTAGCTTTAATTTCAATTGATCAAAAAGGTTCTAATAACCTTTAGGGATTTACAATAATCTAACTACTATGGATTGTCATTGAAATTGTTTCTTTTTTCACGATACAGAAAATGTATCTATCCCTCTCTGCAATTCCACCAGAAATATTTTTCTTATTGGATCAATCCTTTAAAACCTTCTGTTTGATAATGTAGATTTTTATGTTTGACAATATATTTATTACAAAGATAAATATAAATTAATATTTATATAGAGGCAGTGTTCAATGATTCGAAATAGTTTCACTTAAACTATTATTTTAATGTATATCTTGTTTCGTCTTAATTATGGTCCTCAGACGTCTTGAACCTTTGTCGTCAATTTAATTTGCTCCATCGAGATTTCTATTAATCAACCTTCAACAAGTAATTTGTAAACACCTTCTGGGAGTCTTGGAGTCTATAGGCTTAGTTACCATTCAATCTTATTCACTTTCAAATTATACTTATATTACAGAGATATATTTTTATATATCTTTTCCATCGAATCTACTTGAACGTTTTAATTATGCTCTTCATAGCACGGGTAAAAGAGGCCCAAAAAGAGCTCTCCAGCGGCAAAATTCGTCCCAACTTGCAGTGTGGCCTAAAAATTCTATTTCGATGTCAACTTTGAGCGTCCGATGAGTCCGCAGTTTTTGAAGTTGCAAGGAGGGGCAGGAGGGGGCAGTTGCCCCCTAAATTTTCTTTCACTGAATTGAGCCATGTTCGGTGTTGTTCCCGATGGTACATTTCACCCTGAGTCGAATGCGACCTACCACATGCCCGTAGGATAGACCGTTACGAAGTTATGGCCGAATTGGTACTGAATCGCGTGGTTTTTTTTTCTAATATGAAAAAAAATCCCCAAATGTTAAATTTAGCAATCCGGTCAAGTTGGGTATCGTTTCTGTAGTATGTTTTAACGTTGTGTCGAATGAGATACGCCGCGGATCGCTGGGACTAATAGTTTCGGAGGTTTGACCAAAGGCACACTAAACAAAGGTTTTTTTTTCGGAATTTCACTAAATGTTGAAAAGGTATATCAACCATTTGGCCAGGACCAACCATACTTTCGTATCTTACGTATTATTTTGTGCCGAATTGAATGAGAGCAACCGCAATTCCGTAGGATGAATCGTTTCCGAGCTATAACGAAATATGTGCGAACCATAAATACTGTTTTTCCCAAAAAGTAAATTTCTCCCCGGACGATCACAATGTATTCATCTTACAAACTACTAAGTGCTGAATCGAATGAGACCAACCGCAGCGCCGTGGAATGAATAGATAACGAGTGATGACGGAATTTACATTAGATAATTGACATTTAATCCTCAAACAGGTTCTGAAAATGTTTTTTTATTTTTTTTAAGTTAATTTTTCACATCATTGTTGTGTGTTTGCTACAAGAGCTGATGAAGAGATGTTTAAAAACAGGTACAATCGAACACATTTTTACTTAATGAAAATTTACATTAGACAATACAACTAAATAGAATGAATGAATAATAATAATAATAAATAATGTATCTGAAATTTTATTAAATATCACCTTCGGTATCGCAAACCATTTTGTCGTCAATAATTCCCCCCTTGTCGAAATCTGCATTGTTGCACGAGACCCCCTCTCAGTATCTGTATACCGTCGTGCACTGGATACCGCTCTTCTCGCACGAGCACTGTCCGGTAGAGCAATTACCCTTACAAGATCAAAAGATGAGTGACATAACGGCGTGCGGAGCCGAGGTAACGTCGTCGGTATGGGGGTCCGACTTTTGGATTCACTGTCTGTCTACGAAAAGTCAACCAACACGCTTTATGATAAAGAGCTTGAACATGTTCCAAATCTTCAGCAGCAATTCGACTGAATACTTGCCGCCCCATCGGTCGTCTCTTAACTCTGCTTGTCGTAGAACTTCCGCTTTAAAAGCTGATGTCGGCAGCCGTACTTGTCTGTCTGGGCTCCTTCGCTAATTCAGTGAGATGTTTTCACCACATAAAAAACAATGTGTTGCAAACTTAAATTGGGGATCTGATCTTCTTTTCTTCGGTGATAACTTCTCATCATCTTCTGTCCACCGAAGCTTGGTATAAGAGTTTCTGCAACTTCTGTGTATTACGATTTGACGATTAGGGTCATCTAGCTGCAGGTGTTTACCGTCGCCCCTTTTAATACTGCATTTCTTGAGTGTGGACAATGCTTGAGCGCCTGAAATCATTAAATAAAATACCCAGTTAAAAAGGGCTTATAAGTTGCAAGTTAACTTAGGCCTGTAGTGGTGACTTGGGTATTAGTCTAGCTGATAATAATAATTATTATTATTTTCAAAGAATAGAAAACGCAATTTTCGTTGAAAATTCGTCAACATTAAATGAAAAATCTCTTTACTCGAACATAGGGCTAACAACGATCCACCTAATTTCATTACACGATTTATTTAATAGAAATTGATTAACACTTTCTCATCTACAACTGGCTTTTCACACTTGAAACACAAATTTTCTCGCAAAGTACACGGCCCCAGTATAGCGTCGTCACCATCCATTCCGTTCTACTGAATCCGATAAATATCTCAAATATATGACAACACTTCAGTTATATAAGAAAACACCTCTAAAGATAACATTCAAGGAACCACAAAAAAAGATGTAACTCCCGCTGTACTAAGCCTTTTCTCAAATGAATTTTGCGGGATGCATTATGACGCGCAGCAGGCGTTCGTGAACATTCACGGTGTACTAGTAAGGACGCAAAAAATATACGCTGGCGTGACGGAAAAGCCATGCAAGGGTTAATAAAAATTTGAACGATTTCAAAGTTAAAAGTAATATTTATCTTTATAAATGGGATAAAGTTTTGAATCAGTCATTTGTTATGATGTTGGAGGTTGTTATTTTTCTATTTGAGGCCTAGACGTGTTTCTATGGCATTTTTTGGGGCAATAAAAAAATTCAAGTAGACACGTTTAAAACGAAGATGGCGCGACTATAGAATATCAATATGACGTCTTGCAACGTCGCACATGCTTTTGGTAGTAAACATTAATCGAATACAATGATGTTTAAAAATAAATTATTAACAAATTTAAAAAAATAAAAAAACATTTTCAGAACCTGTTTGAGGATTAAATGTCAATTATTTAATGTAAATTCCGTCATCACTCGTTATCTATTCATTCCACGGCGCTGCGGTTGGTCTCATTCGATTCAGCACTTAGTAGTTTGTAAGATGAATACATTGTGGTCGTTCGGGGAGAAATTTGTAGACACGGGTGGTGGTATAAATGAATATTTTCGAACTTTTTGAAAAACACAGCATTTATGGTTCGCACATATTTCGTTATAGCTCGGAAACGATTCATGCTACGGAATTGCGGTTGCTCTCATTCAATTCGGCACAAAATAATACGAAAGATACGAAAGTATGGTTGGTCCTGGCCAAATGGTTGATATACCTTTTCAACATTTGGTGAAATTGGGGGTTTCCCCGAGATCTTCGGTTTCCCCTTCCATAAAAACTTGTTGAGGTTAACGGTAATAGTTAGTGTAGGGAGCTGTTGGCTCGTACGCGTGGCATGCAGGGCTTGCCACCACCCTCCTACGCATTGTAACCCGACCCCTGAATTAAAGGCTTCAAAAGTCGTTTGATGACTTAGGCCTACGGTGGTGCCTTGGGTGTTAGCCTAGCTGATTATTATTATTATTATTCCGAAAAAAAAACCTTTGTTTAGTGTGCCTTTGGTCAAACCTCCGAAACTATTAGTCCCAGCGATCCGCGGCGTGTCTCATTCGACACAACGTTAAAACATACTACAGAAACGATACCCAACTTGACCGGATTACAAAATTTAACATTTGGGAATTTGTTTTTCATGTTAGAGAAAAAACCACGCGATTCATTACACATTCGGCCATAACTCAGAAACGGTTCATCCCACGGGAATGTGGTTGGTCGCATTCGACTCAGGGTGAAATGTACCATCGGGAACAACACCAAACACGGCTCAATTCAGTGAAAGCAAATTTTGGGTTCAAGTGCCCCCTCCTGCCCCCTTGCCCCCCCCCCGCATTGCTGCGGACTCATCGGACCCCCAAAAAAGAGACACCAAAATAGAATTTTTAGGCCACATTACAAGTTGGAACGAATTTTGCCGGTGAGCTACCCTCTTTTACCCGTACTGCATTATCAAAAATACCAAGAGTTTGGCATGCCATGGGAAATTCTACTAGAACCGTATCAGACCGGCGAAGAACTCGAAAGAAAACTAATTATTCACGACACACGTAACGGAAGCCTCTTTGAAGATCCGCCTGGGCTGATGGCCCAATGGTGCAAGAGGAGCAGTTGCGGTAGCGTTTCCACGATTTCCAGCTAGGAGAATGAGAACTGTCCGAAGAAACGGAAAAACTGGAGATACACGCTAAAATGTTAAAACTGTAACGAGAACGGACTTTTATCAAAGTAGTGTCAAAATACAAGAGGATTGTCGGGGGGGGGGGGGGGGGGCAATGGAAAAAAGTATACGTAGCATCAAAAATGTAATCACAAATTTAATCCGGTTCAGGTAGTTCGCCCGTCCAACCGCAACATAAGATGAACTTAGGCTTCGATGTTTGCTGACGGTGAAGGATATATCAGAATTCGTTTCTAAGTTGGAAAGACGACAAGAGGTCATGCTTAATATCTGGCGTATCAGTGGTTTTACCTGCAGCTTTTTTCCTAGGAAAAGGGATGCTGACCAGAAATTCCAAACTATGGCGAGAGTTTGGGACCTCCACGCGATGATCAAAGAAAAGGGATATCTTTACCTGCCAGGAATATTCAAGAGCCTATTAAATCTCGAAGTAGAGGTAGAACAGCCATTTAATTCTGTTATTGTTGTGACCTATCCAAGAAACACAAAGAAAGTTGACAAAACGGTTTGTCATCCAGAGCAACGCCACACCGTCAAAACTTTCAAGAGATTTGGCTAGGAAGTCTTGATCAATAGAATAGCAAGCTCTGCGAGAGCTGTATGGCGAGATATCCTAGTACAGCTTCTGCACACGAATGGATAGAGTAACGAAACCAGGGCAACGTATCCATTTGAATATCTGTAGGACATCACTGACACCATCTTTGAGGTGCAAATTATACTAAAAGTAGTTCAAAGACACATTCTGTGGTAAACGAGACACTCGTTGACCGCTTCAATGACTTTCTTGCTTTAAGCAGAAGCTACGAACACACCGATAGAGAGCTGGAAAACCTACGACAATGCCAACGAAAGAGGTCCTGAAGCATGGAAAGTCAATGCCATTCCTACCAGAACAGACTGGAGTTGTGAAGATAGAGGTTCGTTGTCGGGTAGAGTTCAACGAGTTCTATCCGAGTCAGTTGGTCTTGTTCTAAGAGACCGCTCAAGACTGAAGAAATTGGTAACGGTAGGAAATATAGGACTTAATATTTATATGTTGATCTATGTGATCAACGTTCTAAAAATAATAATATAATACGAATATTTTTTAATCAAGATTAAGAATGAGATATTCACTTGGTGCAAGAATCGAAGCTTAGACTTCTTTTATTTTATTTCAGCTCTCGAAATTAAAGCACCGAAAACGATTAATCATGTATTATTATTGCTTATTTTATTAATACCGCTATTGCTAGACAAAAGCATTCAATATCACGTTCTACGCGGCGTTCTATATTTCATCAACATTCATTGCTGTTAAGTTACCACATAGCATTGAAATAAAAATATACTTTATGGTTAATTGAAATTTCTTTGTTAGACAAGTTTTTCAACTCAATCCACGGCAATTAAATTTTCAAATTATGTTTCTTCAACACTTCTTGCTGATTTTGTTCAGTAGGATGTCAAACTAGTGTCATAACTAGATTTTCTACATGCTCTTATTAGATGCGACTCTCCCACGCCAAAGAGAAGACGACTGAAGATACAACGTCATGAGGTAATGTAAATGAGTTTAAAATAAATGGAACCCACAAACTTTCTAAACCGTTGTAACTTAACCCGTACAATAGGTGCATATCGAAGAACTATTTAAATTCAAAAACGACCAAATCATAAATAATATTTATATTTTAATATAAATGGAAAACAACATAAGAAAGAAGCTACATACAAATCTATAAAAAGCGAACAAACGTGTTGATCTATTGTTAATTTTGAGCATTTTCAGAAAACTGCATTTCACAAAAACCAAACATTATTTTATTTTAATTATATTTAAATTCATAATTGTTAAGTGATATTTAAATTACTGCTCGTTGTATTTAAACATGTGACATTAAATTTAATTGTCGGCTTAAACCACTTCTATTTCAAAATTGGTTTTTAAAATATCCATATTATTGAACCCATTGAATTAAAGAAAATAAAAACTGTATTGCTTACGTGAATTATAAACAATATGGGTCGTACCAAGTTTATGTGAAACTTTATGTTTAAAGTGTATTTCACAATCAACCCCCTCGTGCTCGGTGATTACTCCCATGCTAGCTAATTGAACAAAATTTGTTCTCTTCGGCAGCGCCGTCTTAAGGCATGGGCTAAATGGGCTACAGCCCAGGGCCCCCACCCAGTTTTGTGACCCCGGAAAGGTCAGCCATACAGCCTCTACTCTAGGGATAAGGGTTTAGTTGGTAAAATATTATATATGCACATTTAATATTATACATCTTTTAGTTACGTCTAATGTATATTGACTCATTGCCACATCGTGTGTCATTCGGTACCAACAATTTCTAAAACCTAACAGCGAGTCACTGTCAGTAAAAATCTTATTTTCAGTACACCCATGTTATACTTTTGAAATTAAAAGTTTTGGTTTGAATTGTGTAGTTGAATTTAGACAACTGACATACAAAGGCTGACCGTTGTGTATCGCAAAGGTCTTAAGAAACAATTTAGCCCAGGGCCCCAAAAGGTCTTCGGGTCATGAGGTGGGTACGACAACGGCCACAGCCTACGATACCTACGCTGCCAAAACTCTCATCTCCACGGCCAGCCGCAAAAAAGCACACGCGTAGCAACTTTCTCAGCCTTTACAGAAACGTCTTTGCGCTGAGACTTTACCCTCGCAGCATGCGTTAAGAGTAATGCCTTTTTAAAATACAAATATATCCAAACATTTCTGATTATACCTATTTTTGTAAATAATATAGAAATGAGAAAGAGAACTGGCTATTTGCATAAAAGAAAAAAAAAAAAAAAAAAAACAGTTTTACCACTATATCAACGCTATTCTATTTTTTATGTACAAGCTAATTTCCAAAAATAAGCTTTACCCAGGTTCAAGCATTTTATCAATATCGTTAATAAGCAGTGTTCTTGATATTGATGTAAGAGTATAACTTAAGTAAATTCGTCATCACTAATTTATTAATAACTTTCTTTTTAAAGGTAGGCTACATTTCATTAACAAATTGAAGCAAATCCGGTCAAAATAAGTTTACCACTTTCCATAAGTTACCTCCGGGGGGAAAGGTGTAAACAATAATTAGATCATACGATTATTATAAATTTTATACAATGTAAAACGGTGACCAGCTTGGCGCTCTATTTGATAAACTGATTTTGAATGTTTTTATTTAAGATTTATTTGAATTTTATTTATGGTGAAGCGATTAAAATTATGATTACAACAATTAATTTACCAACAACGTATTTGTGCAATTTGAATCTATGATGCTTTTTTAATTTCACCGACCTGAGACCTGAGTGGGCTGCGTCACACTTTTAAAGGATATTATTTTTCAATAAAAACCTTTGGGGACTCATTTCACTTAATAAAAAAGGGCCGAACTCGGACTTTTCTTGCAGCATATTTCTCAAACATCTTGCACTAAAGGTTAAAATTCAAACAATGAATGAAAAAATGTAGTTAAAAAAAATCAAGCTCTAACATTGTCAACGAAAGCGTGTTATTCTATATGTTTAACATTTAGGATTACACAAAATATTTTTCAAAATAAAGAATAAGGATTCTAACAAAAATGATAAAACGGAAACAATTATGCCAACATAGAAGATTTTAAAGACCGGTTCAAGAAAATCAATTAACATCGGCTTAAATTCGTTGAAATCGTCTGCTGGAATTTCCAAAGCTTCTCTAATTTTCCAAGCGTCTCGCCTTTCTTTGGGTTTTCCCTGATCAGTGGCTACAAATCGCAATATCCTGCATTTATTCAAAGAATTAAAAAATTAACAATAAAAGATAATTCTCTTATTTAAATATTCATTTGATCTATGAATCAGATCTAACGGTTCATTCAATGGACAAAGGAAAGACTCAACAGAATTAAAAAATATCTTATAACATTTTTTAGACCTTTGCTCGACGTGATTTAAAATTCAGCTGTTTACTTTTAAAGATTTTGAATGATTTCTAAAATATCTAGTTAATAAGCGGTTTTAACTAAATTCAGCGACAATTATAGAATATAATTATTTAAGTTTAACCAACCATTTTGTTCTTTCCAAAGAAACTTACAGATTGTTAATCCTTTCAAATGTGTTTAAACTAAGTTTGCTGTTCAGATATAAATGAACGGTTCCCCAACCGTATCCATGCTTTCCGATGTACAGCGTCTTCGTTTCGTCTTTAGAATAATCCTTGTAATTCGAGGCAAATTGGGGAATTACATTATCCGAACTAAGAAATACACCAGCCTTCCCACTAAAAAATATTTCTGATATCTCCTTGAAGCTTTCTGCATATTGTCCATCAAGTTCAAGTCTTTTGTACAAATTGTCATAGTTCTGTTAATAAAACAAAATCATAATAATTCAGTGGAATGCGGAGAAAGGCCTTATACAGAACGGCGCCAAAGTCTGGCTAAGCTTTTTTGAGCGTAAAATCTCTAACATTTATTAGTGTAAAGCAATATTTAAAAAAAGAGTTATTTTAATAATTTTAATATCAAACAAACCGCTGAGTATTACCTACAGTAAAATATTATGAAAAACTATTGATTTTTATTTAATTTCCCATCGCTGTGGAGGAGATGTGAACCAGGTCAGAACGATGGTGAAGAAGGTCCAACATAGAATCCCAGGAACCTCTTAATTGGTTTAATCTCGAAAGAGTTGCTTTAGGTTTGCTAGCTCCGTGAATAGTTAGTCTAGACAATGTCGTTTTCTTCAATGAAGTGACTCTATTCTCTGTTTCGATAAATTAATTTCGAACTGGGCCTGTCTTCACAAAGAAAGTTGCTGCAAACGCTTTTCTGAAGCCTCACAGAAACCTTGTAGACTTGATTCGTTTAAGTCGGGCTGTTTTTCTATTATGTCAGGAGATAATTGTTAAAGCGTCTTCGTGGACAGGTGACCTTTAGAAGTCGGAATTATTTTAGAAGGTTCGAAGAATGTGTTCGTTAAATGATTCTTTGCCAGTTTCGTATCATCTGGATCTAGCAATATTTGCCGGTACGTTTAGGCTTTGTCGGCCGTTATGACAATCGCAAAGGACAGAAAGAGTTTAAGAAGATTGTCTAGGTCGTCTTGCAGCTTTGGGCCAACCAGCAGAGAATGGCCCCCGACGTTTCCCCAAAACGTTGAAAATTACAAGTAATGTAGTGTTGCGCTTGACTTCTTTACCACGTTGGTATTGGTCATAAAGATTGTGATTAACCAAACTAATTCGGACCGCGCTGGAATGGAAAACGAACCATGAATCTTCCAGTGGAAAGACATGAGTAGATCTGTTCGAACTCGCGCTCACATAGCTTCGGTAGAGGTTTTTCTATATTCTAGAGTACATGCAGGAACTTGAAATGAAGAGGTTCATAATTTCATCCTTGTTCCTTTATGAATGTTGCCTGAGAGGGCTCAGGAAGCAGCGCTCGTAACGACCTGGGGCGCAATTCTACTCTTTTCGTTAAGAAACTGAACGATAAAAATTATCGTTCAACTTGAAAATTGTCGTTAAACGAAATAATTGGTCGTTAGGAAAGTTCGTCGTTGTAATACTACCAATTTTTGTTCACAGAACGACAGGATAAGAAGTGTCGTTGGCGTAAGTAACGAATTAAATGATTAATTTTTCGATATAAAAATGGCGGCTCACCTATCACGGTGCGAAATTCTTCGATTAGCTCAACTTGCATATTATTTAGCACACCGTGATTTAAGAAGAGCTAGGGTCCTCCGGGATAAATAACGAGCTTCTGAACTGAATGAAAAGGAATTTAAAAGCCTTTTTAGACTTGACAAAGCCGTTGTTATTGATTTACGTGATAGGCGCGATCAAAAGCTATCGTATATTTTACTTTTTTAATAAACGTATTTGTGAAGGTTTCATTAACCTTATCATAATTGCGCGTTGCCTGTCATACGTTCTAGCTACTCTCTTCCTTTTCTTAATATTCATGCTTAGATTACAATAACTGTTAAATTCACATAATACACCCGAACAATAAACCTGACACCGACGCGGTTTTAGAGACAGGATGATAAAATACGCGAAAAAGTAGATTAGTCCCATAATCTACTTTTTCGCGTATTTTATCATCCTTTGCACAGTCCATAGGTGGTTTATTGTAACTTTCCTTAAGATACAGGAAATTATCTGCTGTTATTTGTATTTTTGTTTTGTATCGTCGTTTTCTATTTAAATTATAGTTAGCAAGGACGTAATTGCATGTTTCTAGGGAAAATTCTTGTTGGCCATACTACTTATCGACGAACTTCATAAAGAATGTTTCCAAAATAATTATTATATAATATTTATATAATATAATAATTAATTCACAACGATTTTCGTTCAGGTGTTTGGTGAAGTCCGATCGTTCTGTATTTTCTCGTTGGAATAACGAAACGAGTTGCGCCCTTAATTGTCGAGCAGCTTTTTTAGTGTCAATCAGCGCCATCGGGAGAATAACTTGCGATGCTTCAGATACTTTAACTAAGGAGCTGCACTCTGAAAAACGTTGGGTTAAATGATTTGGTTATTCCATTTTTAACTACTTTTTGAGTCAAAAATAACCCAAATGTAGTTGAAAATCTTGAAACGCAAAATTTAGGTTAAACAAAATTGAGTTGTTCTTAAGTTAATATAATTAATTTATGGATGTTTTGTGGAAACAAAATTGAATGAGTGGTCAATTTACAGGCATCTTTATATCCCCATAGAAAAAAATCTTAACAGGACATGCAGGTACAAAGAATAAAATTGGAAGGCTTATTATTTCAAGACATACTTTTATACAACCAAATTAATTGTTAATTTATTACCCAAAATTAAGTCATATATTAACCATATTTTGGGAAACTTACAAATTTGACCGAAAATATCGTTATTAAAATAACCCATTTTGGGTGAAAATGAAAACCACCAAATATTTTGTTTGGTTAAATACTGACCCAACAATGGGTTAAAAAACAACCCAATTTGGGCCAAAAACAACCCAATATTTTTAAGAGTGTGGATTCCACTCGGGAAACATGGAATATCATGCTTGGTTCCTTGGTGGTTGTATATTCGGTCTCCCGATACAACAACATGTTGTTATTAGAATTGCAACGTCTACAGGTCCCACGGTCACAATCATTGGTTCTGTTCATTTATTATACAGGGTGCTTTGTTGCCGAAAATGATTTTTTTGTGAAATTTTTATGGTACGTTATACATGCCGAGGGACACTCACTACCAAAATATCATCGATTTCGTAAATTATTTTAACGTTTTTTCACCGCTAGGAGCTTGTTTTCATTTGGTAATGAGAAACTTGTAGAGCGTCATCGTAAACCTAAGAATATCGTTGGTTTGACAATATTAAACGAATTTTTCACTGAAAAACGTGACTTGAAAATGTAACAAGTTGGGCTAGCTAAATGTATATTCCTTTAATTTTTATTATTTTCGTTTAAATTGTACAATGGTAATTTCTTTCTCGATATTTTTCCATTTCTACAACATTTATTAAAATTGGGAACTAAGTATGTACTGTACACTTTACTGATTTTAAAATTCGTTTACATTTTTCAAACCAACGCTTTACAAGTTTCCCATTGACAAATTAATTCCAGCACCTAGCGGTGAAAAATTAAGTTTTGGGAAAACGTTAAAATAATTTACGAAATCGATGAAATTTTGTCAGCGATTGTCCCCCGGCATTTATAACTTTGTAGAAAACATAGATTTTTCAAAAATAATTTTTTCGAACAAAACAAACACCCTGTATAATAAATGAACAGAGCCAATGATTGTGAACGTGGAACCCGTAGATGTTGCAATACAAATCATAACACGTTGTTGCACCGGGAGACCCAATACCCAACCACCAAGGAACCAAGCATTATATTCCATGTTTCCCGAGTGGAATCCAGCTCCATAGTTAAAGTTTCTATTCTCTCGACTTTCTATAAAACAAAGTTTTTAAAAAAAATAACTTTTTCAAGCAAAAAAATTCTGTATAAACTCGAGAAAACAATAAAGGACAGTTAGCCTTTTTACATGTATATTCAGTTTAAAAAGTGTTTGATAACATATTTAAAAAAAATATGAACCATAAAATTCACTAGTTTCTTAACAACTGTCAAAACAACGAAATAGTTTTTTGTACATAGGGTTTGCAGATAATCTGTACATCGCTGACAGTTTAGTATAACGTTCGCTCGAGTTTCGTCGTTCGTCTAACACAAGTGAAGAGTTACGTTCGCAGATTTCTAATTTTCTTAAAGCGCTGAACGGAATTCTAAAAGTAAGCCTATTTCTTTATATTTCATTTATTTCCAAAATATCGAACATGAATAAATATTTCATTATATTAATTTGATTTAAACATTATTACGATTGAGTATACAATTTCATTTATATTTTTCAGGAGACAAACAATTAAGTAGCCATACAATTAATATAAATAATTCATTTATATAAAACAGGAACAAATAAATATAACTTATGTTCCGAATGATACGAAATTACAATTATTCAAATATTCGTATTTATTTAATATTCAACGAGACTATCAACACTTCATCGTATAATATGCTGAAAACAATACCTAGTTAAACAATTAAATCAAAATTTTAAATATGTGCAATATAAATTGCGAAAACTGAGAAAACTTATGAGCCATAAACTATTACGGAGATTATAGTTGTCTGGGTTTCTGCAGGTATTTGTGTACAATGAATTTGTAAATCCTGTATGAACAAGAACAGGTATTAAAAAATATTTGAAGTTTTAAAAATCACTCAACTTTAAGCTAAATTTGCTCTTCAATCCATTGATTGAAATCTTATATAAATACTAGAGAACAGCAGTAAACTATGTCACAATGGCTGTACTGAAAATTGTGATATTTTAATATTTAAAAGTCGCTCGATGACTTAGGCCTAAGGTGGTGCTTTGGGTAATAGCCTAGCAAAAAAAATGACATCCTGGATAAAAGCTAACAATAATATTTATACTTACCTCATGTTAACCGTAAATCTTGTATGGTAAATATTCATGTCTTTACTGGAATTAGCAAACGTATTTTTGAACCCTACCTAAGCTTTTGCTTAGGTAGAGGTTCTAGTTTATTTTACTAAATGGAATGTAGTTAATTTCGAATTATTGGAAAAATAATAAATTAATTCCGCCAGGTAATGGTATAAAAAGCTTAACGGTAAGAAAAGAAGCTTTCTATAAATGTTTTTATTGTTGGCTAATACAATATATTATTGCTATTTAACCCCCACATTCATGGGCAAATAGCAACGACCGCGCGAACCAAGCTATCTACCCCCAATAGTCGCGCTAAGCAAATTCGGGTGTAAATAGTCTGGTCTGCGCGGTTGTTGCTATTTACTCTTGACTTTCCCAGATCGTTTATTCTCGGGGGTAGATAGCTTCAACCACGTGATAGTAACTATTTTCCCCTGACTTGAAAAAGCCTACAATATCGAGGGAAATATATAGTAGAATCAGGCGTGAAAGGCTAATTTACCCAGCAAATTTTGGTTTTAACTGTTTCGGTGGTAAATAGTTTTTTCCGCGCGAAAGTCGAGGCTTGGATTTACAGCAGTTAATAGTATATATAATCGGTATTAAGTGAAATTAGAACCAACGCCATCTCAATTTTATTATTGATTTTCTCTCCAGTGATATAACCTAGGGGTTGTATATAAAGGCAAAATGTGATATATTATATTAAGATTAAAAAGGATTTATTTTAGATTACATGTTTTTTTCTAGTTCATTTTGTCGCGGTTTTATATTTATTTCAAGAGAAAATTAGGTAAGTCATAAAGGTCGAAATGTTACATAATTATTATTACCTACAAGCCGGAGACATATCACTTTTCGTGATATTTTTAACATCTTTTTTAAAACACATTAAAAGAGTTAGTCTATTAAGGTCGATATGTTTTGTTAGTAGAAATTTCACTTTTCATTTTTTATGGGGGATAATCTTTTTATGGAGGGAAATACGGTAGTTAATTATGGGTAATATCAGAAATACATGAACCGAAATTATCAGCGTCCTATTCCTCTAACATGGCAAGTTCCCCGTTTTCCCCACCTTAGTGGCCGCGTGTCATCTTCCCCTCCTCGAAAAGAGAACCTCCCCACCTCCGCGGAGAAGGTTTGAATACGCTACCTGGCGACGGCTGAGCGAAACTTTCTCGAAAAACAAATAAATAAAGCATCATGTGTCTGTGGAAGAAAGGCTGTCACTATTAGAAGAAACCACCAAGGAAAGAATAGCTCAAACAAATATCATCGTAATCAGTTAATTGTTATTAATTAATGAAGCCCAGTTAACGACTAATAAAAACTAGTCCAACTTGACTACGTTAAGAATTATAAACAATAAATATTTATATTATTTTGTTAAAATAATTGTACTTGTTTTATTTGAAATATAAATCTGAATAGCAACGTAAAGGTAGCCTTACTCGTAAACGAAATCATCATTTATATTGCTTAATTCTTCTAGTTATTTTCTCGTGGTTTATTTCAGTTTCTTCTTCTTCCGTAGCCTTCTGTTTCTTTGGTCTTCCCATATTCTTTGCTACTGCAGACCTAAATATTTTTATCTGGGTTTCATATATCTTAAGTAGCTCCATTAAGTAATTGGTATATTTTCTGTTTCTAATAAAACTAAGTATTTCTCTGTTCTTTCATACATAAATGGTCTGGTAAGATTAGTTGAAAAGGTTTTTAATTCATGAACAGCTGCTGCAGCTACCGACTTCCACTGAAAACAAAACACGGCTAAGCCTAGGTTTACAGACCACGTTTCTCACGATCTTCTTCGGGGAGGGGGGGGGGGGGAGTCAGAGCTTCGATGAAATAATTTAACTTAGCCTCACTAGATGGCGGTCTAGTTACCCGTGGTGCATTCGAAATTTTCCCTGTAGTCGCGGGAGGCGGAAAGTTAACAAGGCCTCGCTTGTTAACCCTCCCCTTTCGCACGGGGAAATTGCCGCCCGACAAAAATATGCTCGATGATAATTTCGGTTCATGTATTTCTGGTAATATGTTACATTATTTTTAATACCTTCATCAAGGATAAATTTAACATTTTATGATTTTTCTTTTTCTGACAGTGGTACATACTTTTTAAATTACAATAAAAGGGGTTGTCTATTAAGGTTGAAATGTTGTGTTATATATATTTAGTGGAAAGTTTACTTTCAATGCTATTTTTTGGTTTGTCTTTCTGCATGATATTCTTTAAAAATTAATAAGGTACCAACTTACTTAAAAACGTTAATCTGATGGCAATGGCAATGCCGATAAATTCGCTGATTGGTCGAGAGCTCTCACATGGGCCCGACAATGTTTTGCTTCCGAGCAGTGATAGGCACTCTGCTCTCACCGTGAGGGCCCTAATGGGTTGGAGTGTACAATAACTGGTGGCTTTACCGGGGAGTTGGGGTCCGGCTCTTGTAACCCATAATGGCGGTGGCGCACTGGGAGATGTTAGTTTCGATCAAATGGTCCTATCTCCACCTCCAACTTCAGTCAGGTTTAGGCTGGATACTGAGCTTCGGCTCAGGCTAACGGAGAGGGTCCGTGCAAACTGGCCGCCTCGGCGGATTGGGTAGCCTGCTGTGGGGCGGTGGGCCTCCATATGCGGGCACGGTGGTCCTGTTTCCTGGACTTTTGGAACAACACCTGGATCTCCGGTGCCGGCTGTGCCGGGTTACTTGGCCTGCTGTGTGCTCGTCGTTCCCCTTTAGGAGCTCTCTCCAAAGGGTTTGACTTCTTACCTTCGTAGGTAGGGTGTCGGCTGGCGGTCTTATTCCCACTGCTGTGTGCGAAGGGGGGATTGGTCCACCCATTGCTGTACCTTCTGCTGGGTTGAGTGGCTTGCGTCAAAGGTGCGACCATCAGTAGTAGGGTTCTGCTACCCATGCTGGTTTTGTCACCTGTCCGGGCTTGGGGATGCTGGCGTAGGGCACTATGATGATAGGCCTCCGGTGGTATGGTCTTTGTTACTAGGTACACCGGGCTATAAATTCTGACACACTGTCCTCTCACCGTGAGACCAGTGAGAGTAATTGAGAGCAGCGTGAGATAGTTTCCAAGCTATGAATTTAAGGCCGAGGAGAGTGAGAGGAAATAAGATTTTTCAAAGAAAGTGTTTGGAGTGTGAGCGACGTTAGTTTAATTAGCGAAATGTTATGAGAGGAGATGAGCTCAAAAGTTAGGTGAGAGGAGGAGATGAGTTTGAGTTTTGATATAAGAAAACACAAAAAAGGAAATATAAAAACATGACCTTCTTGGAAATAATTATGTTACTTTGGCCAATAACATAATATGCTGAAGTCAGAAGGCTATAAAGAAGTTAAAGTAAATCTAATGTGGCCACCGGCCAGAGATGGTCGTTGTTCTAGCCCTGTGAGAGCAGTGTGAGAAAAACTTCAAAAGGAGAGGAGCGTGAGAGGAGTTTCCCAAAGAATGCATTTCAGAGAGAGGAGATTGAAAGGAGATATTTTATGACTTCCATAAACACAGTGGCGTAACTAGAAACATTGTGCTCCAATTTAAAATAGTGTCCGCTATATTTACGCCAGTCACGGTGTATCCGTCGTGGTGGACGGCTTAGCTTGTGGGCCCTTATAATTAAAACGAGCCCCGATGCGTTGCATTGGGTGCATTGGCCTAGTTACGCCACTGCATAAACGGAAAAGAGCGTGAGATCAGATCAGATTTTTCAACAAAACTAGCGGGAGTGTGCGCGAGGTTAGATTCGATGAGAGGAGATGAGATAGAAAGTTAGTTTACGGTGGTTAGAGGAGATGAGTTTGAGTTTAAAATTTTAGAAACGGGGAAAGAGATGGACTGAGAGTTATCGCAAAATTTTCCAAACTGCACATCACTATTTCCGAGTTTTTTCGCCTCAAAAATCGGCTTCCAAAGATGGATTGGTCGAGGGGGCACCGTAGCGTGCTTCGCGCGAGCTCCCGATTTAAACCCTCCTGACATTTTTCTATGGGGACAAATTAAAGATTTGGTTTACGAGACCGAAGTCTGCGACATCGACGACCCACGACAATGAATAAAGTGATTCTATTCGTAAGACCCAGGAATCTTCCAATTGATTCAAGAATCAAATGTACGACGTTCACACCCGTGTATCGCGAGGTCGAGGTGGTCATTATCAACAGTTTTTTTAAAATGCTTACGTATTTTTAAATTCAGTTACAAACTTTTATTTAAACTACGTTGACACTTTGAGACACCCAAAACTGCCCATTTGGGCGTTTTTCAACATTTTGGAAGCCAATTTTTGAGGACCAATGACTCGGAAACAAAGCATTTTGGGACCCATGTTCATTCGATATTTTTCACTCATAATCACCCAAAAGCACGTCATTTAATTTTTGACATTCACTCATTTAACACCCAGTATAGATATTTATTTATAGAAATTTGTTTAGATATTCCTATGTCTTTAAATAGTGTATTTTTTTTCAGTACATTGTTTATGGTTATATAAAAATTATAATATTTTTTAAATAAAAGTAAATGTCAGTAGTTTCTGGGTGTCTGCTGGAGCCGAGGAAATCAGCGGCTGGTGTGGCCTGCCGTTTGCCTCCTGGAAATTCCTTTCATAAAAGCGGCTTGAATCCTAAAATGCATTGGCGTACTGAGAGTGTGCGTCGCAAAGTGTATGCTTTGAAATGGTACCCTCCTACCTTTATTCGTGATGCAATAACCGCCTTTAACAATTCTACGAATAAATGAAGAATGTGAAGCACAATATAATTTGGCGTACCCGAAAGGCAAACGTGGAGAAGCAACTGCCAAAGCTATTTGGGACGAAAACGCATATGGTGTGTGGAAGAAAATATTTCGCAGTATGTAAACATTTTTTCCACCATTAAATAATTTTTTTCACAGAGTACTTTAGAAAACTTCTACAAATGAGATATGAAAATGCTTCTTCTAAACTCAAGGGTGTAGAACTAATGGCTCCTGCTTGTAAAGCCCAAACCCTGGCCTCAAAATACTCAGAAGAGGTAGACAAAGTAGTAATTGTAGCGAACAAACGCAGCAGATTTCAATGAAATAATCAGTGTCAACGTGCCAATATAAAATTGTAACGAAACCGTTATATTTTTAACTATACTAGTTTTATTTTAGCAGTATTAATGATATTTTTCTACAAGCAGCATTGCAAACAGCAATTGTTATATTAACGAATGCATCAACTTTTTTAAAGCCATCTTGGAAGATTCTAAACATAGCGAAATTAGACTATACAAAATAATTTTAGATCACCTAATGTATAATGTATTTTTGTGATATAAATATTTAAAAATCCTGTAGTTATGCTACAGTATTGAAATTTGAAGAGTGAATTCACCCCCATTCCCCTTTCTAGTACCTATTTTATTTTATTTATCATATTCTGGCCACGATTATTTGAAAATCTGGAAATCTGGGATATTTAAAGCCTTTGTATTCTCCCGATTCCTCTGGAAAAGTATCTCTAATTTTATTCGCCACACAACTCTGAAAAGGTGTTATCAGAGTTGGGCAAAAATTGTGAGCGCTCATTTTCGAATATGCCTTGCAAGGCCTTTTCAAATATGAGCGCTTACCATTTTTGTCAATCTCTGCTATTTGTTAACTTTGAGAACGGACCGAGTGCTGAGGGTTACGGTAAACGTCTTAAGGTCCAAATGGCAGGGTTTTCACCAAATGTTCACGGTATAACAATTGCGTTAGTATCAGCCGGGATCCGAACCCAAGCTCTTCTGCATGGCAGGTGAGAGTTCTACCACAGAACAACCGATATATGTAGCACTTCACTGAAAATTAAAATCTCAGCTTAAGCGGAATAGTATATTAATAGTTTGAAAAGTCTTGAAATTTTTTACGTATGAAATTATAAAGGTCAAATCTTGTTTTAGCGCAGTTAGCAGAGATTTGAGGGTTAAAGGGTAGGACCCCAGGGTGTTCCATATAGTTAGTTTTTTGTCTATAGGTATTTATTTTTGAACTGTTAAGGGTCATTTATGAATACAATTTTAAGTTGTGTACAACACCCTCTTATGCCTTTTAGTTTTGCTTACCTTTCTCGCAACTTCGTAATTTATTTTACGTGTTTTCTTATCGATTTAAATGTGTGATACATTTTCATTAATGTGGTTAGGCCTAATGCTCGGAATTGTTTATTCATTATCCACATATTTTTCGATTTATTTAAAAAACGTTGGTAAAAAGAATATCATTTTAACTTATTTAATTATGTTTTTTACGCAACCAAGCATTTATTTGAATAAAAGTGGCATTTATTTAAATAATTGTTTGTTTTATTTAAATAATAGGCTTATTCACTTTTGATTATTTAAACATTTTACAATTTTTATTCAACTATTGGTTATTTAAATAAATATTATTTAAATATCGCCGAGCTTATTTTATTCATGGATACAAATTAATCGAAATCCAAGCACTAGTTAGGCCTGATTTATTTATATTGAGATATGTGCTGTCGTTTAGGATTCACTATTCAGTTAAGGGTTTTTGTGTGTTGTTTGTAATTATTTTACATTTCTCTATTGCTTATTTTTTATATTTTATTCCGTACATCGAAAGTGTTTATAATGTGAGGGATAATTCATGTCTACGATTTTTTATTGCTTATTTCTGCTTTAAGAATAGTTATTACTGTGGGTATTTGGGTTCACTTTTTCTTGATTCCTAAGTTCCTATATTAAACTTTTTGCTTAATTGGGTTATTTTATATTTTTCATGTTTTAATTCGTTTATCGAATGTGTTGATAATGTGAGCGATAATTCATGTCAACAATTTTTATTTGCATTGATTTTTACCCCGCTTTGTAGAGATGTCGATGTGAGCCCACGCAGTTTTTATTGGTGCTTTCTCTTATAGTTCTTGTTTTCGCTTTAACTTCTGTTTTCCGTAAATGTAAGATTGTTTAAGACTTATAATACAATGGGTTGGTTTTTGTCTTTAAAAAATAGTTTCTCGCACGTATAAATTACGTTTCGTGAGAATTTTAATAAATGTTCATTTGGTATTTTCTATTTCTCATTTTGTTGCTTTGTTAATTTAATAACGTTATTGGTCTAAAGATGCTTTTTTGTTCTATTGATTTTGGAAATTTGTCTAAGCAATAACATTTGTAATATTTATTTTAATTATAAAAATATATTCCACTGGTTGGGATAGCACCGATATTACGTTATTAAGAAGACGCTATGAATATGGCTAAATATTGATGAGTGCCGTGTCCAGTAGTCAATACGCCCATGGGCAAACTCTTCCGATGAGAGGTATATTTTGGCAAGCTTGCCAACTTGTTGAGTTTATTTTTAGAGTAGAAATCGAAAAATGAGCGATTATAATTGCTTTTCATCATCCCTTTAAAATTGGATTGCGTTTCATTTTAGGAATAACGTACGTGTATTAAAAAATATTTTAACAAATATTGTTTTATAAAGCAGAATTAAGTAAACTCCATATTAGTAAGGTTTTCAGAACAACATTAGGCGTTTAAATAAGACACAATTAACTGTTAAATAAAACGAATTTTTACTTAAATATTGCTATCTAAAATATAAATGAACTGACAATCTTTATATAACTCGGTCTGAAAAGATATATCACCGACAATTTTTCTTTCATCTAGGGTTAAACCGATTTCAACCTTAAAAGGAATATAACCTGCAAAGCAATCTTTATGGCAGACATCTTCAATTTTTTCAAATTTCCATGTACTACAGTGGCGCCAAAATGTTTTAAAGCCATACGATAGCGTGGATAGAGCGGCAAAAGTTGGTGTTCCACACCAAATACCCGAGGTTATATTCCTTTTAAATACATTCCTTGATCATCAGATTAAAACTGTTTTAGAGGATAGATAATATCCTCAGTGAAATAGACAAGAAACAATATCACACTCACGCCTACAGTAGCGAAGAATGATGTGGGAATTATAACGATGGGAATCATTTCGGGAGTATTTAACAGATCCTCGATTGAATCGATGAATGAGGAACGGGCAATCATGATGTCGCCTTTCAAATTTCCAACGTAGGCGTTCATTAGAACCAATGATGCCAAAAGCCAAGAAACAATGAGTATTCTGGCCGACGTTTCTTTGTCAGAAGTAGCTTGGCCTTTGAAATTGCACAAGGAAAATCATTTATTTATTTAAGCAATTATTAACGGTCTGCTGTCAACAGATTTTTAGTCTACTCTGGGAACTCAATGTATTAAAACGTTTAGTATTGCCACTTTGGAAATTGAGTTTATGTAAAAGGGAATATAACCTCAACGCGTTTTTTTCGAAGGCCCATAAGAATTGGAGCAAGAACTATCTAGCAAGCGCCAGAAAAATCTAAACCATGTAATGGAGCGGCTGATATTGGAAGTTTCGGTGTTCGACACCAAGTACCCACGGTCATATTCCCTTTACTAAATAGTGCAAGATCCTTCGGGTACCGTGGGTTGTTAGCGACCGGGTCAGTCTCGTTAGTGATAATCCTCTTTGCTTAAAGGTCATTTTAATAAGTATTTTTCCAATCATTTTTATCGTCAAAAAGATCGTCTACCAGTTTTTGACGCTTCCAGTGGGTGTTCCAATTTCTCCCGTTCGGTACGCCACTGTGTAAGATAGCGAAACCCAAACCAATTTCAAGCTCTTGAAGTTACTTCGACTTCACTTCTTCCCAGTTAATGTTCTAGTTCTCAACATCGTCCTCGCACTAACGTTCTGCTAATATTACTTTAATTTTAATTTAGTCGCTTGATAACTTAGGCCTTAGGTTATGCCTTGAGTATAAGCCTAGCTGATTTTTATTATTAGATTCCCAGAAACAGACCATTTTCTGTAAATTCTACAATTGTCATCTGTGTTTCTAATGTGTTTTTTAGAGATATCATTATGAATTATAGGAAAAAGCTCAGCTACGCTTAGAAAAAAGAGGATATAAAGATAACCCTGGGAATTTTACTGCGGCTAAGAACGGACTGGTATTAAAGAAGATAGTACAAATTGAAAACGCCCAAACTGTCATCGCACTTAATGACATATAATTAAGTGGCATCGTACCAAGGGACATGGCCCCTAAATAGAATCGTACCTAGTGACATCGCCCTAAATGGTATAGTACCTATAGTGACATCGCACTAAATGGAATCGTACCTAGTGGAATCGCCCTAAGTGGCATTGAACCTAATCTGGTACTGAAATCTGGTGTGTATTGAGAGGGGAGTTTTGCTTTTCAACCTATGTATAACGACCTTTACATACTAAGCCTCTATAACAGCGCCTCGCATTGTAGAACGTCTCATATAATAAAAGAAACAATTATCAATAATAATTATAATAAAAAAATTAAAAAATGTGGAGGGCTAAGTCGTGGTTAACTTTTAGGTGGTTTTTATTACATTCGAATATAACAAAAAGAAAAAGTACGAACATCACTAACTGTTTAGTATTGTATATATAACCTTATAATCTCCAACCACATGTACCTAAAGTTTCCGTATTTTTATCCACCGCGCGATCTTACATTTATATCACGCACGTTTTAAAAATGCGAGGATAAAATCGCGTGTATTTTTGGCTAACGTTTTTTAGTTTTTAAAAGAGAGACAAAATGTTTATCTTTCAAATAAAAAGTGTAGATTTTTGATTCTCCATAAAATTCCGTTATAATTAAAGGTTTACTGTTTTATTGGCAAGGAACGCGTCTATTATTTCGCTATTCACGACATTTTTTGGTCCGTCGAGCCGGATCGTCGCCAACTAGTTTACACCATCGAACTAATCGTCGAATCGGCAAAACATTTCCGTGGGCTATAGTGAAGTACGGACGAGGATTCGCCTTTCAAGCTCTCTAAAACCAACAACGTAAATAACGATTTTTTGGAGTTTCAACATTATGGATGCTCATGTGAGAAAAAGACAAGCTGTCAAAGGTCAAGTCACAAGAATTGAGAATGCAGTAGGTCAAACAGCGGACCATTTATCTGATGTTGCATTGAAGCTGTACGTGGATAGAGTGGAGAAGTTTTCGAAAGATTTGGACGAATCTCACGAAGGCATAGCTAAAACCATTGATCCAGCAGGTGACTTCGATCCTCACGAAACCGAGTACAACGCCATTGTCGCTCGGGTTGAGCAATTAAATGTCTTGTTGGTCACTGAAGCCAACACAAGAGCAGCCAATGCACCAGTTAGGCCAGGCAGGCCAGTTAGCGAAGTTCGATTACCGAAGTTGGAGCTTCCTACCTTCAGCGGAGGTTTCATCGATTGGTTACCGTTCCACGATCTTTTTACGGCAACCGTACACAACAACGAATCGCTAACGGGAGCTCAGAAGTTTCAATACTTGAAGTCATCATTACGAAACAAAGCAGCACTCCTCATTCAATCTATCCCGGTAACTGATGCTAATTACTTGGAAGCTTGGGATATTTTGGACAATCGTTTTAACAACAAACGAGAAATCATCGACGCACACGTAAGACGTCTTTTCAATCAACCTAACGTCTCACAAGAATCATCGTCAGCCTTGAGAACACTCATTGACACCACAGCCGAATGCATAAGAGCACTCAAGGTTCTACAAGAACCAGTTCAACATTGGGACGCCATCCTACTACACCTTATAAAAGAAAAACTCGATTCAGAATCTCGCCGACAATGGGAACTATCCCTGAGGGGGAACGGAATGCCAAATTTCGATGAACTCGTAACATTCCTGGATCAACGGGCCAGAGCGTTGGCAGCAGCCCCGCCAGCACCAACGAATATCGCAATCACCAAATCCAAGGCTCCAATACATCAGAGGCCGAGTACAAAAGCTCATCATGGTACTCTGAGTGAGTCTTGCAACTTTTGTAACGAAAACCATTCAACGTACCGATGTACAAAATTTCTGAACGCATCTTCAGCCGAGCGCTGGAACATGGTCAAGAATAATTCCATGTGTTTCAACTGCTTACGAACTGACCATCAAAGCAACGAATGCAAATCTGGCCATTGTAGAAAGTGTAAATTCAGACATAATACGCTTTTACATCCAGACGTACAAGAGAAGGAACCGCCAAAAACGAAGGCTATCTCTGGCATCGTTTCATGCCCTTCTCGAGACCTAAACGGAACCTCTCAAGTGATTTTGGCAACGGCAATAGTCCAAGTCAAGGGTTTCGGTGATCAACTATTTCCAGCCCGAGCATTGCTGGACTCAGGATCACAAGCCAGTTTCATAACGGAACAATTCACGCAGCAACTACAGCTGAAACGAAAACGCTTCAACGCTTCAGTTGACGGAATTGGTGCAACCGGAGTGAAAACCTCTCGAGGCAGTGTCATATTGAACATCAGCTCAAACCTCAGCAACACATCGGAGGTGACGGTCGAGGCAATCATTCTGAACAAGATCACGGACAAGCTACCGAACAGTCCGTTCGACCCGAGAACCTGCGAGCATTTAAAGGGCTTGAATCTCGCAGACCCGACGTTTCATATCCCCGGACACGTGGATATTCTACTAGGTGCGGACGTGTACCTAAGTCTCTTGCAAGATGGAATTTGCAAGGGCAAAGAAGATCTTCCCGGTGCCTTTAACACTCGTTTCGGATGGGCAATTTCCGGTCCACTACTCATAAAAGGAAGAAGTCCGACGATAAAGGTCCACCATTGCAAATTGGAAGATGAATTGAAGAATCTTTGGGAGCTGGAAGACATCCACCCTCGAAGAATGTTAACACCAACTGAAACCCAATGCGAACAGCATTTCGAAGAATCGCATACGCGTGACTCGACAGGAAGATTCACCGTACGATTGCCAATGAAGAAGAACCCTCCAATTCTAGGGGAATCCAGGCACATGGCCGTTTCGTCGGTTCTTACAAACAGAACGACGTTTACAATTCAACGCAGGCCTCTATGATGAGTACCGCAAGTTCATGGGAGAATACCTGGCTCTGGGACACATGGAAATCATTCCAGACGATGTCAAAAACAGAATCACAAATCAACCGTACTACTTACCACATCACGCGGTATTCAAAGAAGATAGTACCACCACAAAAGTCCGAGTCGTGTTCGACGCATCAGCCAAATCTACATCGGGCGTTTCATTAAACGACACGCTTCTGGTAGGACCGAAACTTCAAGATGACCTGGTCAATCTGCTTATTCGATTTCGTCAACATCGTGTTGTCATGAAAGCGGATCTTACCAAGATGTTTCGGCAAATTTGGGTACACCCGGATGACAGGGATTACCAGAGAATTGTATGGCGAACTAACCCCAACGAACCTTTGCAAGATTATCGGTTGCTAACAGTCACATATGGAACCACATCAGCGCCATACTTGGCAACGAAAGTCTTAAAGCAACTCAGTCAGTACATTAAGGACGAACTCCCACTGGCGTCTTCAGCTTTGGAAAATGACTTTTACATGGATGATTTGATGTCCGGTGAAGAAACAATGCAAAAGGCCTTGAAACTTCAAGCTGAAATCATTCAAGCTACGTCTCAAGGTGGTTTTGAGATACGTAAATGGGCATCCAATGAAGCGGAATTATTGGATCCATTCCCCGCAAACCTAAAAGAGCTTCAAAAACCACTATCAATCGAGAACGACGAATCAGTGAAGACCCTTGGTCTCTTTTGGACTCCTTCTACTGACCACTTTTCGTTCGTGGTTACTTCTCCTCAATCAAGAAGTTCAATCACCAAGCGAACAATTCTATCGGATACGGCCAGAGTATTTGATCCTCTGGGACTACTCACTCCAGTTACAATTCGAGCCAAACTTCTCCTACAGGAAATGTGGCAGATCAAATTAAATTGGGACGAACCTCTTCCCCAATCACTCGAAAATAAATGGAGGTCATTTCGAACAGATTTACCAAAAATCGAAAACATAACCGTACAACGACACATTTCACAAGCGAACGCTACACAAGCTAGCTTACATGGATTTTGTGACGCTTCGGAGAAGGCCTACGCAGCGACGGTTTATCTGAAGACCTTAAACGCCCAAGGAAGCGTCAAGGTGCAAATAATCGCTGCAAAAACAAAGGTCGCTCCGTTAAAACAAATCACCCTGCCGAGGTTGGAACTTTGTGGAGCATCACTTCTCGCCTCTCTGATGCAACTTGTCAGAGAGTCTCTGAAAATGGAAATTACTGACGTTCATTGTTGGTCGGACTCAACAATCGTCTTAGCATGGTTGAAGTCTGCACCTCAACGTTGGAAAACATTCGTGGCTAATCGGGTTTCCGAAATACACGAAAAGCTACCGAAGCCTCAATGGCATCACATTGCCGGAGACAAAAACCCAGCTGACTGTGCCTCACGAGGAATCTCCGCTAACGAGCTTGCTCAAAATGAGTTGTGGTGGCATGGACCTGACGACTTGGATTCTCTTCTAACAACAAGAGAACAGAACGATAACCAACAAAAGCCAATGAACTGCTTGTCAGAAGAAAGACGAGTAGTCGCGTTGGTGACGCATTATCAAATGGAATCAACCTTACTAACAAAATATTCGTCGCTAAGCAAACTCCTTCACGTCACCGCTTACATACTGCGGTTCATTTTCAATTGTTTCCACGTGAAAGAAGAACGAATTTCTGGTGCTCTATCAAGAGAAGAAAACGAAAAGGCCTTATTTCATTGGATTAGAGTCGTTCAAAACAACAGTTTTGGCGAAGAGATAAGCCGCCTCAAACAAAACAAGAAACTACCAACGAAAAGCAAAATTCTATCGTTACAACCATACCTCAACGAGAAAGGAATTCTACGTGTTGGTGGCCGACTGCGTCACTCCAACCTATCGTATGAACAAATGCACCCAGCAATGCTACCAAGACACAGCAAATTGACCGACCTCCTAATTCAACACGAGCACGAGAAACATTTTCACGGAGGTGCTCAGTTGCTAGCAACTAACTTGCAAAAGCGTTTTTGGATCGTTGGACTTCGCGATGCCATACGTTTCCACATTCGAAGATGTATTCCGTGCGTTCGTCAACAGGCCATCACGGCGAAACAACTAATGGGTGATCTACCCCAGGCCAGGGTAAATCCAGCACGAGCCTTTTTGAAGTGCGGCGTTGACTACGCAGGCCCATTCACCCTTAAACTCATGAAAGGACGAAGCCATCTCCGGTTTAAGGGCTACATTGCGGTTTTCGTCTGCTTTACCACGCGAGCGATTCATTTGGAATTGGTCAGCGACATGACCACCGACGCATTTCTCGCAGCCTTAAAACGCTTTGTCGCTCGACGAGGGAAATGCTCGGATATCTACAGCGACTGCGGAACAAATTTCGTTGGAGCGGACCGAGAGATGAAAGCATTCATTAAATTCATCGTCTCCGCGAACAACAACGAACAAGTGTCAAGATGGCTCGCTGACGAAGGTACGAGCTGGCACTTCAACCCGCCTACCGCTCCCCATTTTGGAGGTCTTTGGGAAGAAGAAGTGAAGTCAGTGAAGTATCACTTGAAACGAGTTCTTGGCACTACAATTCTTAACTTTGAAGAAATGCAAACGCTTCTATGCCAAATAGAAGCTTGCCTAAATTCGCGTCCATTGACGGCGTTAAGCTCGGACCCATCCGACTTCGCCGCTTTAACACCCGGACATTTCTTAATCGGAGATGCGCTTACCGCCATCCCAGAACCCGACTTGACTTCAGAAAAGGTCAATCGTCTTTCGCGTTGGCAGTTGGGCCAACAAATCCTACAACACTTCTGGAAACGCTGGAGAAGTGAATATTTGTCGCGCCTTCAACAAAGACCGAAATGGACAACACCTAAGCCAAATCTACGCGTCGACGAACTAGTGCTGCTTAAGGATGAAGACCTTCCTCCTACCAAGTGGAGAATGGGAAGAATAACGCAACTTCATCCCGGAGAAGACAACCACGTTCGAGTAGTTTCAGTCAGAACAGCTGACAAAATATTAAAAAGGCCCGTCGTAAAATTATGTCAATTGCCCCTAGACTAAATCTTTTCTTAAACATTTTTGTAAATTGAAATCAATTATTTCAAGGCGGGCGGAATGTTTAGTATTGTATATATAACCTTATAATCTCCAACCACATGTACCTAAAGTTTTCGTATTTTTATCCACCGCGCGATCTTACATTTATATCACGCACGTTTTAAAAATGCGAGGATAAAATCGCGTGTATTTTTGGCTAACGTTTTTTAGTTTTTAAAAGAGAGACAAAATGTTTATCTTTCAAATAAGAAGTGTAGATTTTTGATTCTCCATAAAATTCCGTTATAATTAAAGGTTTACTGTTTTATTGGCAAGGAACGCGTCTATTATTTCGCTATTCACGACACTAACAGATACCAAAATTTGCTTATTAAACATAATTTCTACTATTTTTAAGTGCCGAAAACGTTGTTAATGGGCTGCTGTCCTCTGAATTTAACCACTTAACGCCACTACAAATAATTGATTTCTAAAGGAAGTTTAACTGGGGTCTAAATTTTCCTGTGGAGGTTGTATCTAGGCCGATCTGAAATATTAAATATTTTACGGGTTGTGAATTGATTTTTATATAAAATAATAGGTTCAATAGTTATTAACTTGACTTAAATGAGGTACAATAAATCTTACAAACTGAGCCGCTGTCTGTTCATAGTACGGTTTATTTTCAATAATTAATGAAATGAATAAAACTAAATTGATATATAAATATATATATATTTACTATTTCGTAGAATATCCGAAATGAAAATCCAAAAACAATCTGTGATCCTCGAGAAGTGACTCTTTCGGTTGGTTGGTGCTCTTATAAAGGAAAGCAGAAGTGATGCTATTATTAAGAATATGGAAGTAGCGATCCAAACCGCCCCATTCAATCCTAAAATATTGTATTTGCTTGTAGATGGCTGTTTATTTCGGTACGTCGCAATACAAGTGGACGAGGATGTGACACTCGAAGACAATTGCGTCAACTGTGAAAATAAAGCTGTACCCATCGCCATAGGATTACAGTCCAATATCTAAATTTACGGTGATTTTAATTTACCAAGTTAGATATAAGTGCCTAGGAACATTTTAAAGCAAGTGCCAGCTCTAGTATAATTGCGTACTTTATCGACATTTGTCGCCACCGTGCAAATTTAAACAAGTTGATTAGGCACATTAGCCAGCATAATTTACCTATATTGCGTGGCCCCAAAGCGTGCTTTTAGCTCATTGGGTAATCGTGATCACGTATCAGAAAATATTATTTGTAATCACGTGCTCATTTGACCTCGCTTGGATTGGCTTTTCGGCAAACACGTAATTGTCGACTTGAAAATAAACGATAAAACGTTTTTGAAAGTCGATACTAGGTGGAAGCACCTTCCCGGTGATCTGAGCAACCATAGCCATCTTTGATACATAGACCCAATCAAAGAGAACATAGGCAATGATAGAGCCGACACTGGCTTTAAATCAATCGAAAATGATATAAAAAATAAAAAAATCAATTGCTCTTGCTTTGTGTATTGCTTTTAGCCGCTTAAAGCTATACAGCAATAACGTTTTTAACTGCTGACATCTCTACTAAGTAAGTATTTGTAATAACTAAATTCCTCGGGTTGGGCTGAAGAATTTAGGTTTGCTTAAATATCACCAAATGGAACTGCTAACTATTTCATATCAGAAAAATAAAAGACGCCTAACTACAAATGAGTTTTAATGGACAAGTTTGGGTTGTTTCAGTATGACTGACAATATCCCTATTTATTAGAACTTATATTGTATGCACCACCATAGGCCTAAATCATCATATGACGTTTAAAGCCATTAATTCAGGTGACCGGGTTATAATGCGTAAGAGGGTGGTGGCAATACTTTCATGCCACGCGAGCCAACCGCTCCCTACACTAACTATTATCGTTAACCTTAACAATCAAGTTTTTATGGTGAATTGATCTGTACGTCACCTAAACATATTATTTAGTGAGTAGCTACATGTAATTAAGTTTTGTTCTTCATAAATGTCATTATTTTGGCAATCATCATACAATTTTATTTCGCTAACTTTCAGAATCATAACACAAGTGCTTAAAGCTATAGGTTTAGAAAATCATAGAAGCGTTTCCAAATTCTAAAACCGTCAAAACATCTAACGGATGTTATATGAGGTTCTCGTCCGGCTAGTGTCGCTTGCGTGGAATGTAGGGCTTGCCACCACCCTCCTATGCATTGTAACCCGTCCACCTGAATTAAAGGCTTTAAAAGTCGCTCAACGACTTATGCCTAAGATGGTGCCTTGGGTATTAGCCTAGCTGATTATTATTATTATTATTATTATCTAGTAAGCTGACCATATTTAAAACGACCTTGGACAAGTGAAAAAATAATACTAATCATTTCTGTTTATCGACAGCAGACGCGATGCAGCGAACATAATAATACTCAATTCGAACTATTGATGTTTAGAGGAAAGGTATTGAATAGAAAAAAATAATCTCAGATAAACCAAATAATGTATATTGTTTTCATAAACGAAATAATAAATCAGGATTAGAATACACATTTAAGACTAGAAAAATAATAAATCTTTAATAAACTGATTAAATGGTCTATTTCATGATTTTTTAAATTTTATTTCTGTTAATTGTACCATCTAGTTTTAAATAATTATATTTTCGAGCTCTGACAAAATATGAAACTGATATTGCTACCCCGTTTTTTAGTGCTGACTGAAAGTTCCAGACTTCGCCTCCACTACCTGTAAGGTTCCTCTTAGCAAATATTTTTGGTATATCCCAAGGCTTAATGATAAGTATTCTGAAATATGAACAGCAATATTATTAAGTAGGCAGAAAACATTAGTTGAAAAAAATATAATTTATTAAAAAAAATATTTCAAAATTATTTTAAATTCAAATATGATTTCTCAAAAACATCTGTAATAAAAGTGAAAACGGTTTTTCTAACATCCCCTAAGCAAATAAATAATCAATTGAAAGGTATAAGAATATATCAATAGGAAAATGAACATTTTTAGACTTTTATTTTAATAACAGATTAAAGGTAAATAACTATTATCTAGGGTTGTTAATTTTCCGGAAAAATAAAATGCGGAAAAATTTCCAGAAAATTTTCCGGAAAATTTTCCGGAAAATTTTCCGAATTGCGGAAAATTTTCCGCAAATCGGAAAAATAAAAAATTTAAACATAAATTACTTTTCAAGGGTTTTTAATGTTTTAAACTTTTTATCGATTAAAATGACTAATATCAGTAAACATACTACAAAACATTAATAGTGTTACATTTCAACCAGTTTGAACTAGTCTAGAGGTTTAGTTTTACTTTTAGATTAGAAAAAATGAGGTGAAAATTCCGCTTTATTTAAATTTGCAAACAATATATTAGACAAATCATGGAATGAAAACGTTTTTAATATTTTCCGGAAAAATACGGAAAATTTTCCGGAAAAAAGGCCTCGGTAATTTTCAAGCAAATTTTCCGAGCGGGAAATTTTCCGCGGAAAATTTTCCGACTTACAACACTACTATTATCTAATGTGCTATTATAAAATGAGAAGAACGGTGAAAAGTAGAATTTTAAAATCAGTGAACTGAACAATAATCTAAACTATAAATTCGATGTGGAATTAAAATATTGGACACACCCGACTTTTTGACGTCGTTAACTCGTAAATAGATAAATACGGTGACTATGTTAGTTTCGTCGCATGCACAGTTTTTATTTCACTACACGAGTGAGTGCGAAAATGCGCGAGCTTCTTTATGCAGTGAAGTATAGATCTCACGTGATTTTTAATTGGTTTGGTAAGACCAAAAGAGCTTTACAGTTAAGAATATTGATGAAATTAATATTAATAGCTTTGCCAAAATTAAAAAAAAATTATATTTTTGGGAATTTTTTAAATGAACGATAATTTTGACTCAACAATTTTTAATCAACAAAATTATTAGTTTATGCATCATAAAAAGTAGTATTTTTTATTCTTATCTTAGCATTAAAATATAAATGGTGAGATAAAGAAATTTAAACTTACTCTTTGTTTAGATTTGGGAAAACAAATTCTCCCAATTTCGTCATAAAATATTCATAGGAGTTGTAAGGGCATTCAGAAAGGATACATGCTTTTTCGAAATATTGCTAAAACCAAAAGTGACATAATTACCAAAAGTGTGTCAATCGGACCTATTTCTTAATGAATGTTACGAGCGAAATACAAGTTGGGAGGGGAGAAGGGAAAGTATGCCACGGGGAGGGAACGAAGTTAAAACCAACAAATAACGCCTCGTAGTGAGGAACGGAGGAACTAAGTAGCACTGGTTAAAGTTAGTTTATTTTTTGATTTTTCGTCGTTCTGTGGAGATGCTATCGCCATCTACCTTCGATATAATACCATAGACTAAAAAAGATCCAGAAAGGCGACAATAAATATTCTTTTATGTGGTCGATCTCGAGTCAAGCATACAGTAAACCATTAGCATACGAAAGTACAGGGATTGTCACACTTTGGGTAATTATGTCACTTTTGCTAAAACGAAAGAATATTAATTAGCAATAAATCTTAATTTCTTGAGTTTCACAATAGAAAATGAATATGAAACCGACGAGTGATGTGGCGGAGTGGTTAGCATTATATCTTTACAGGATAGCCTAAGAACTGGGTTTAACCGCATGCCACCTACGATCAATTCGGAGTAACTTCTTCCGCGTAGAATTTTCAAGTTCTCTCCTAACTGGTTTAAGGGGTTCCCCCTTTTCATTTAATTTTGTTGAGCTTAAAGGTACTAATAAATGTTGGGAGCTGTTGGCTCGCGTAGCCTGAAGGTTTTGCCACCACACTTCTACGACATATAACCCGGTCACCGGTTTAAAGGCAAAGAAAGTTACTAGATGACTTGGGCCATGGGTGGTGACTTAGGTATTAGCTTAGCTGATTATTACTTTTATAATACCATCTTATAAGTTTCGAATGTTGGAGCCGATATATATTTCCCCGTTTCAGGACACAATGTCGTTAGCACTGCTATAACGAGTATTAAGCTGAACAACTTAAGAAGTTTTAATTCCTTGAAAAAAACTTTAACTAGTTACTTTATCCTATTCAAGTCCATTTATTTAAAAAAAAACGTTTGTTAACATATTTACGGAGTAGCTTCTATAAGGTTTGAAAAGATTTCATTTGAGTCGAAACAACTTTTAATTGGTAATCCAGGACGACCGAAGCAATTAAAAGGCTTTAAACATTAAAAAAAATAACAAATAAATTTAAAAATAAAAGTAAAATAAAAATAAAATTAAAAATAAAAGTGAAAGTAAAATAAAAAATAAAATAAAAAATTAAATAAAAATTGAATTAATAAAAACTGGCGAATTACTTTTTTTAAATAACCCGTTAATTTTTCAACTGCTGTGCCCACAACTGCCATTTTCATTCAATTTTCTGGCATAAAATCTACTACCTACTGCCGATTTAATTTTTTTAGAGGCTGATTACATATAAGCGCTTATATAATTAGCACCTTAAGAATAAAGTTAGATTATTCCAATGGTTGTCTTGTCCTTTTGTATTAATCTCTTTGAGGGATTAAGACTTAGATTTCTCGCGATTAATATTTTTAAAAATTATTTGACACAGAGTAGCGAGCAAATACTGAAATATTGAAAACCCTTATATTTGATCTTCTTCGTGTTTGAGCAATTCGATTTGTTAGATCTAGCACGCATGGCTTGAGCCAATTGCGAATACTTCTTAACCTTTAACGAGATGGCGATTTACTCGGAACGATTCCAGTGACAAAATCAATATTTTCTCGTGTAAATACCAAGATCTTAAAGATTGACAATTGATTTGTAAAAATTTATATATTCAAACTCCCCATTTTAACTACTCTAGTACAGGATTCTTTGTTGTCTAGAAAATTATAATCGGAAGTTGAAATATCGATTGTTTATGAGTAAACATCCCTTTGGAACTCGCTTTTTTCAATCGTTTCCAGACGAATTAAAAACACTGTTAAGAACAACGCGTACAGATACAGTAACGGTGAATCATAATTCATAATATTATCGAAGACCACAACAGATAAAGTTATTTAAAAATTAAGAGTGCTTATAACTAATGATAATGAAAAATTATTTTTATTTTTCACATAAATTATAGAAGGTATAACTAATTGAATTTATGAAAGGCTTTTAATGTTTAAACCAAACTGCAAAATTTTAAACTATTTTTAAAAAAATGTACTTACAGCTTGAAAGGATATTTTAAATTTACTTTGGCTCTGGATATCAAAACTTTCGGAGATATTATAGAAACTGTAAAATGTACTCATGTTGTTCGGTTTATCAAGAGATACGGATGACACTGAAATTATAAAAACATTTGTTTAAATTATTCCTTAATTCGTATGAATCTCTCTTTTCAGAAATGAGTAGCTCTCTTCGTAATCTTGAAATGGCCTACGTATGAAAGGTTGACCTCCGCATGATACTAAAATTATGTTCCGCGACTAATAGTTCTTTTTATAAAATAACTTTGGCCATCTTGTTGAAATGTTGCCTCACCGCTTCAGCTGAGGATCCGTTTTCTCTCCCACTAAAGAGTTTATGAACTCATTCTTAGGCATTGGCTGATCTATTCCTGGGCAACATTACAACAAGTTGGGCAAGCGTAAAGACATTTTATAAAATCAACTATTAAAACGGTACGGTTCTCACGACAATTTGATGCGGAAATTATGTTTGATATATCAGTTAATGGCTGTAATAAGTTTAATTTTTACATTATCATTTGCTCTGTTGTGGTTTATGCTTTCGTGTTTTTAACAGAAAATCATAATTATGTAATTTTAAATAACGGGTAAGTAGATTTAATATAAATGAGTTTTCTAAATTTACAGAGCGAACCTAATATAAAATTTTCTGTAGTCAATTTTCTTTCCGAGGTAAAACTATTGGCTCGCCACCCACCACCCTCCTACGCATTGTAGCCCGGCCACCCGAATTAATGGCTTCAAAGGTCGCTTGATGACTTAGGCCTAAGGTGGTGCCTTGGGTATTAGCCTAGCTGATTATTATCTTTTATTATTAAGTGTACCCTGAAAAAACTTTTAGGTGAAATCATTTTCAGAAACTACTCCTAAGTTAATTCAATTGCCAAAACCTATTGACGCAATGTTTAGAGAAGTGGTACCGGGATAGCACTTACCTGAAACGAAATAAATATAAAATAAATCTGACTTAAAAGCTGCACTATGTGGATAAAAATTGCCAATTTATCGGTCAAAATAGTATATGTTGCGGGACTTTTTACAAACTTTATTCTTCGGTAAAAACATCAATTTGTTTATATGTAGATAGGTGGAAAGTTTAAGTTATTAAGCTAATGAGTTTTACAGCTTTTATCATTTGAAACTTCAAACATAATTAAAGGAAACTTTTTTCATTATAAGTTTGATGAATGTCAATTTAAACACATAATTAAGTAAACTTTTCACATTAAATGCACTTGGAACACATTTAAATAAGAGCGCACATAAATATTAATATTCGATCAACTTTCAAAGAAAAAATATTAAATATTGTTCATGCGGGATATTCCTGCTTACTTTGGAAAAACCATTTATCGCGACGATTTCAAGAAACTGCGTACGCAATGATTACACTTTACCCCGAAAATGCGAACACGTTCGCATACAGACAGACCCACAGACTTACAGACACGGTGATTGTAAAATCCCTCCTAGGTGACATAGTCCCCTCGGAGAGGTAAATAAAATAAAATTATCGCTATTTCTAGTAAGGGAAACCTTAAGTTGTACACCATTTATAAAACACTGTTAAAATTAAAAATGTAACAAAATTTTCCATAAAGTTCAAATTCTATCGAGCCCGCGGCGAGGGTTTGGCGTTTCGTAAATCCGACGTTCGAGAGTAAGTCCATACTTCCGGCCGTGTCATGGTACCAGTGTGTCAGAATTTATAGCCCGGTGTACCTAGTTACAAAGACCATACCACCTTATGTCTATTATCATAGTGCCCTACGCCAGCATCCCCAAGCCCGGACAGGTGACAAATCGAGCATAGGTAGCAGAACCCTACTACTGATGGTCGCACCTTTGACACAAGCCACTCAACCCAGCAGAAGGTACAGCAATGGGTTGACCATTTCCCACTTCGCACACAGCAGTGGGAGTAAGAGTAAATGCTGTAGCTACTCCTGCGGACACCCTACCTACGTAGGTAAGGAGTCAAACCATTTGGAGAGAGCTCCTAAAGGGGAACAACGAGCACACAGCAGTCCAAGTAACCCGGCACAGCTGGGACCGGAAATCCCGGTGGGACCCCAAAAGGCCGGGAAACAGGACCGCCGTGCCCTCATACGGAGGCCCGCCGCCCCCAGCAGGCAACCCAATCCGCCGAGGTGGCCAGTTTGCACGGACCCTCTCCGTTAGCCTGAGCCGAAGCTCAATATCCAGCCCAAACCTGACTGAAGTTGGCGGTGGAGATAGGACCATTTGATCGAAGCTAACATCTCCCAGTGCGCCACCGCCCTTATGGGTTACAAGAGCCGGACCCCGACTCCCCGTTAAAGCCACATGTTACTGCACACTCCGACCCATTTAGGGTACCATCCAGATGTCACTAGGTGAGTGTTCTTCGCATAGTTACCAGAGTTGAGCTAGGTTTCGATATACGCCCGATAGGGGTAATTCGCGGCCGATGCTGAAATCGTCGCAAAATTCAGTTTCACTTCGCATTGTTTGAATAGCGAATGTTTAAAATAGTTCACGAGCGATACATAAGACCCCGCATCCAAGTTGTCACTGTTGGCATGGACGATTTTGACTCACCCGCTTCCAACTTGGGGAGAAGGTGACGTGGAGGCCGCCAAATTCGTGATTAATTTCAGCAGCTATTTGGAAAACTTAGCTTATCTCTTATTCCCAAAGAACTTGTTCAGTTATCAAGAATGTATTAGCGTGATTAGATCTTCCGAGGGTTAGGAAAAAATGTATACTTATTTACGAAATGAGTCCATTAAGCGTCATTTCCGATATAAACTCTGATGTACAAACATCGGTAATAAACGCCGTCCAAAAACAACCATTAATAATCATTGCCGTAGTGATAATTTTAATTTGGTATTTTGAAAATTTTTCTATCATAAAACCGTAACTTTATTCATCGAAGCTTACCAAATAGTATAAAGTGTACACATATTTAATGTAAGTTACTATTAATTGCTTTATTTTCTGGGATATGATTGCATCACAAGCTCTTCCTCTCTGCATTGGGCTTCTTCCATTTTAGATATTAAACTGGGGTAAAATTATATGTCGTCGTACTATGGTTTTTTCCACTATAAATATTCAAGTCGGTAAAATTTTGACCTCAATAAATAAGGTCCACTTTCGATATTCATTTTGAAAAATGACGTCAGTGTAGCCATCAACCAAGGGAAAACAAACCTCAGTTGCGGTTCCGTTATTAATCTCGAGTGTCTACAAACTATAGCTGATTTATCTCCCACGTGCCATTTCTTACCAAGAAACGTCCTATTGGTATGCATTCTGAAATATTTTTAGTACAAAATTAACTCTATTTCAATAGGCAAAGGCTTAACGTTTTTTTCTATAGCCGAGGCCCATCCCGTATCCAAACGCCAGTTCCAAGAAAGTCGTATCAACATAAAAATAACGCTAGGAGGATCAGTATACATGTACACTCTGTTCAAAAAGCCTTTGCCCGTGGGAGATTTCGAACATTTTCACCCGTCAGTTCTTGTATAGTTGCATCAAGTCGAAGCGGACATCGGTAAAAGATTAATAAAATGTTTAGCTACAAATTGGCCAAAATCATTTTCTGGATAGACTTATAATTTGGCCTATTTTGGCCTAAAAGAGGGGTGTCAACTTTTTTATTTTTGATCTCAGGTCATTTTAAACCTGATTTATATTTAGAAAGGGTTGGAATTATTCAAATCGACGCATTGGTTCAAAAGATATTCACCAAAGACGTTTTCACAGAAATTGAGAAATATCTAAACATCTCACCAAGCCATTTAAAATAATAAACGTTGGCGGGTTCTGTCGCCATCTATTGTTCCTAGAAATAATCTTGTTAGTTTAATTCTAAATATGTAACAAATTGAAGGTTAATATAAATATTTTCTGGCGTCGCCCCTGTTAGTTTCTCAAATGAGCACATGAAATTATTTATGTTAACCTTCAATTTGTTACACTTTCTAAATATAAATCAACCCCGGAGAACACGAAAATCAGGTTTAAAATGACCTGAGATCAAAAATAAAAAAGTTGACACCCCCTCTTTTAGACCAAAATAGGCCAAATTATAAGTCTATCCAGAAAATGATTTTGGCCAATTTGTAGCTAAACATTTTATTAATCTATTACCGATGTCCGCTTCGACTTGATGCAACTATACAAGAAATGACGGGCGAAAATGTTCGAAATCTCCCACGGGCAAAGACTTTTTGAACAGAGTGTACATCTCTTTTGGTTCTATTCCTAAAAAAACGAACGAAAATATTAAGTTCCTGAACTCCGAGGCTTTCACCAATCTACTCTCTCTTTGGGAAGAACTTTTCGCTGCCGCAACGCAAGCAGGAGCATCGTCGCTAACACACAACATCATCGACTTTCACGGGAGCAACGTATCCATCGTTGCCACGTCAAACATCATCAAATTGATCTCTGCCTACGGTCACTTTCTAGATCTGGGTGCTCGCGAAATCGATGAGTTAAAAACAAATTAGCTATTTGTTTACATTGTGTAATGTACAAGATAACCATCTAATGGAATATCTGATAGTACCTACTAGAATGTAAACAAAAGCTCTAAAATAAACAAATTAAGTATAAATCACTTGTTTTCATTGATCATATTCTAAAGGTTAGAAATTAAGGGTTTGTGAGAAAAGCATTTTATATAAAAAATTCAAGATATTGGATTCTGGGTATCGAGAAGGAGAGGGAGAGAATCTGGTGATTGCCGTCTGGGTAACGAGGAGAGAAGCAGCGGTTGGGAAGAAAAACAGATTCTAGAAAAAATTCTAGGGGGATATAATCTGGCGATTGAAAAGGAGGGGGGAGAAGTCTGGCGATTGTGATCGGCGTAACGAGATATCAGACTGATAATCTCGTTACCCAGGTACATTTCTCTCGTCGTATTTTGTAGTACCTGGAGCTGAGATGAAGTATAATATTAAATCCGAGCCAAGTTCAAATTACAGTCGCATAGCAGCTCTGGAGATGAGGAGTACGATTCACAACCAACCTAACTATTCAAGTACTCTTAAACTAAGCCCAACTGTTCAAGTACTCGAACCAATTTCTGAAACTTACCCTAATTACTCAAACACTCGGGGGAAAAAATCAATCTTGACTCGAAACTTCATAATGGAAATTTAAGTAACTCGAGATTTTAATTGAACCCCTGAAAACAACAAATGCATATCCAACTACATTAAAACCAAGGTAAAATCGACTAATTACTGAAATGGTACACGATAAAACATTTATCGTCACGCACATGTGCAGTTTGTGTTAATCCTATAATTGCCACTTGAGGCGCCACATTCGCGCACTACTATTTTGCGAACAATGTTTAATTGCTACCTGTCTACTGGGGTAGGCATAAAGATGTGAGCTGGTAAATTTACCGAGTAGTTTTACCGGTAAATTTCCCAATTATTTTCATAAAGCAAAAAACACCGAAAAATATTTTGTTCAACTACAAATAAAAGAAGAAACAATCACATTTTACATTGGACCAGAAAACCAAATCATGTACCTGTTAAAGGGAGACGCCTGAATAGTCTCGAAATGATTAGTCTCGAATGTGAATAACACCGAAATATTGTACAAAGTGTAATAGTCTCGAATCTGAATAATCTCAAATATGAATAAACATGAAACTGATTAGCGTCGAAACTGATTTCCCTCGAAACTAATTTTACTCGAATCTGTTGGAAGGGAAACATTCCAAGCATTATAGGATTTCAATGATGCTAAATTAATCCCCGCAAATCATTATTTAAAAAGTTATGGTTACATGAACGAAAAGTGTAACCTGACCCCCCCGGATACAAACATTCTTTACATTGGCGACTGACGGCGCCGTGCACTGGCGGGGCCACTCCAACCCCATTCTCGCTATCACGAAGGGCCTTCTGTAACGCGAAACAACGTTCAGCCAGTGAGACAGCCATCGTGACTGCCTCAAATATAGCAAACACACGCCGTTATCATGGACCAAATTACGACGCTTCCTATGTAAGTATAAACTGATTTTTCGCACACATTGTTGAAGAACACGAACGGCCAGTTGTCTACGCATCACGGGCAGTGACAAAGACTGAGCAACACTACCCTCAAATCGAGAAAAACAAACTTAGCTTTGGTGTTCGGCAACACCAAGTTTCGTGATTATCTGCAAAGTCGGCACCTGTATTTTCTAACGGTTCACCAACCTATAGCTACTACCTCCTCTGAAAACAGACCAGTACTAACTGCAGCTGACTCACGTTTGCAGCGATTGGCTTTGCTCTTGGCATCCTATTGTCAAAAACAAATGCATCAACAATGTTAATGCTGAGGCACTTAGCTGCCTTCCTTTACAAACGGAAGAATAAAACAAACCTCTTCCATCTGAGTACGTGTACCTTCTTCATTACTTGGATGACAGTCCCTTCACAGTACCACTAATGTCTGCCGTAACGCAAAAGAATGCCTCTGTGAAAAAGGTTATCGTCTAACTTCGAAGAGGATGGTCACCTTTCATGAAAAAGCGGCACTGACATCCTTATTTCCAAAAACGACACGATCTTTCACGTATCGAGAACATTATCTGTGTAAACAACAAAGCCATCCTAACATGATCTCTATGCTCACGTGTGATTGAAGATTTGCACAACTCGCATCAGAGCATAGTACACAGAGTTCCTAGCACGCACTAATATTGAAAACAAAGGTAAGACAATGTCAATGTCCCTAATGTCAAATCAACACAGCTTTTCCTAAAAGAAGCAACATACCATCGCCTTCAGCAACAATAATAGGGTCACGTATACACAAGAATTTGGATGGTCCTATTGAAAGTAAATATATACTTATTATAGTGAATTCGGCTTCAAAATGATAGGAAATCGTTATCACAATCACAAATCCACCAGTGAAGTCAGCAATTATGCGTTATTGCATTATCAAGACCTTAATCGCAGATAACGCAACATGCATTACGAGCCAATAGTTTAAATCTTTCGTCGCCTAAATGGAACAACTTTGCTTCACTCCTCTATATCAACCAGCTTCCAATGGAAGAGCAGAACGTGCTGTAAGAGAAACCAAAAGCACAATGAAGAAACAAGATGGCACATTATCGGAAACTATAGGTCAAGTAGATGATGGTTTACAGCAATAAAGAAAGGGCTAACTTGTAGCGCGCATTGATACTTTTTAAATTAATTATAGGCACACACCACTCAAAAATGAACTTTCACCCGCAGACATCATGTTTGGGTAGACAACTATATACCACTTTGGATATGTTTAATTCTATACATATATTTTAAATCAGTCACTTGAGAAACAATTTAAAACAACAAAGTTCACGACTTATGGCAAGGTAAAGTCACGAAGAGCGTTAGTTATATGCTCTTTATTATAGAAACACCCATAGAAGTGGTACGCAGATATGCTAATCAAATGCGTCGTGCTATAGCCATTAGCGACCCGGAGATATGCTTTCAAAGAGAAACTATAAAGAACCATCCAAAAGAAACACCTCACTAACCACGGAAAGTTCATTTTTCACAGACAATCATTACAATAATGTCAAAACATTTGGGTAGTACCAACTTGTTATTTTTCACGACCTATTATATCAGTGACAAAATGTACGATTTTGACCGTACCAACTTCATTAAAGGTTTTCGAGTATGCTCTACAACTTACTCATGGAAACTTTTCGTCTACCACCTAGCGTTCAAAAACTACAAATTCTAAAGCCGTTACAAAATTCACGATTTTACTGAAATTCACAAATAACAACGATCTCCACCGATAGAGTACATACTGAAAATTTCACATTTCTAGATGGTATTGTGTTTGAGAAAAATGCCTAAGCCGATCAAATCAGAGATGGGCAAAAGATGTGATTACTCTCGAACGTGTGAGTGTTCAAGTTGTTAATAGTTGCTTGATTTTAGAGAAAACGCGCAGAAGACCCGAGTCGCCCCCAGCTACCTCAAACAGAGCGAGTTCCATGAGAGCAAGAGGTATCTCGCTCTGGGCTGGTTCGCTCTCGCTACGCAGGGCGTGTTGTCTCTAAGCGAAGAGACGCCTTGTTCTCTCAAATTAGCTTACGGCGTGGCGAGCGAACTTATCGAGATCGGAAGGTTTATTTTTCTTTTTTAGTGCTTTCGGCGCCGAGAAAGGTCGATTCCAATCATTTTGACGTAGCGTTCACAAGTTACATTTTTTAAAATGGCGAGTGTTTTTTCGCGAACCGAGGAAAATTTTGTTATCTCCTATTGTTCTCGGAGCCAGTAAATCAGCGTCCTGTTCGGCGAACAAATTTACATCTTCATAATGTTGACCAAATATGCGATTAAAAAAGCGTAAAACACAAGGTGGTACAATTAAACATATACACCTTTGAATTTTATAACCAACACATTTATGCTTTTGCATTAATTACCGACTGCTTTATCACAGTCTAAAATGAACTGCCTTATTTAAAGCTTCTAATATACTAGGTCTTCAGTCAGTGGTGTAGCAAAACATTTTGTGACTTAAATATTGTGAATTGTCGATGATGGTACTCACACCGTCGATGATGGTACTTGAACCGCCGATGATGGTACTTGAACCGCCGATGATGGTACTTGAACCGCCGATGATGGTACTTGAACCTTCGATGATGGTACTTGAACCTTCGATGATGGTACTTGAACCTTCGATGATGGTACTTGAACCTTCGATGATGGTACTTGAACCTTCGATGATGGTACTTGAACCTTCGATGATGGTACTTCAACCTTCGATGATGGTACTTGAACCTTCGATGATGGTACTTGAACCTTCGATGATGGTACTTGAACCGTCGATGATGGTACTAAGAATGTCGATGATGGTACTTGAATTTCATCAGAATTATGCTGTTCGAGTTTCGCGCAGAAAATTACAGGGCTTAGTTACTTTGAAGTTGTTTTCTATAATAAATAGGAAACTCGCTCGTTAGTGTGGTGTATTTTAGATAACATAATACTACCATGAAACCAAAAGCTACTATTGAAACCACAGTCGAAATGATTCACCATAGCCACGGTGTTGACCGTGCGCGAGATGGTAGTCGATCATGGCCGTATATCTCGCGCACGGTTGTCCAGGTAAATCATTTCTACTACCGCTTTAAAATTCGCTTGGTGGTTCAAAGTTGTACCGTGCCATCCAAAATACGCCACAACCACGAGCTAGCTTCCTATTAATTATAAAAAAACCACCTCAAAAGTAACTATTTCCTATTCGTTTTAGCGCGAAACCCAAACGGCAGAACTATCGCCGGGAGTGAGGTTTTTATTGCTTTTTCAAATCGCGCTCTTTCTTGTTATTTATTAAATAAAATTTCTAGAAATATTTAAAATTTTCCCATCAATATTTTTCGGCATCCCGTGAGAAAGAGAGAGAAAAGAACGCGTGCCTAGTTGCAAGTTATGTCTCGAAATACACCTCATGGAGTACATGAACAAGATGTCACGGACATTTCCGTACACACAATCCCGCTGATTTTTTAAGAAAACAGTCATAATACATTTACCCTGTACAAAATTCACGCCAAAATACCAAACATAACAAATAATCACAGCCGGATATAGAGCATTCACTCAGTTAAAAAAAAACGTATCAAATGAGACTACTCAATTGCAATACAGTTCAACACAAACCATTCACCCTGTATATAAATTTGCATTAAAAAGTCTCAAACATTGTTAATAATCACAGCCCGATATAAAAAATTAACCCTGTCCCATAGAATACAGTCCGACATTAAACATTCACCCTCTATAAAATTTCATAGCGAAGAGTCCCAAACCGAGTTTATAATCACAGCCCAAATATAATTCATTCACGTGATTCACTAATTGCGTAACCAGGCGTGATCTTTGTGAATATTCGTAATCTTTATAGGCAAACGACGTTTCAATAAATTTCTTATCGAGTGCCGTTGACGAGCACTCCCCGGCCTCGAAGTAACTTTTGCTTTTGTAGGATGAAAACTACTACGATTAATAACAACGGCGCTGCTTTGGCGTAGTTATACAGAGGAAAATTATACCAATCGGATGACGTATAAATTACATTTATATTGAGTGCCGTTGAGGAGCAATCGACTTTTCACTAACGACTAACAACACCGTTAATTATACCGAACACCGTAAGAGTGAAAATATCTGATTCAATTCCTCTATACAAGTAAAACTAACAATCCCTCATTACCAAAAGGCGTGAGGCTAACAATTCCTCTATTACAAGAGTGGTGAGGCTAACAATTCCTCTATTACAAGAGTGGTGAGGCTAACAATTCCTCTATTACAAGAGTGGTGAGGCTAACAATTCCTCTATTACAAGAGGGGGGCGGCTAACAATCCCTCTATAACAAGAGGGGTGAGGCTAACAATCCCTCTATTACAAGAGGGGTGAGGCTAACAATCCCTCTATAACAAGAGGGGTGAGGCTAACAATCCCTCTATAACAAGAGGGGTGTGGCTAACAATCCCTCTATTACAAGAGGGGTGAGGCTAACAATCCCTCTATAACAAGAGGGCTGAGGCTAATTATCCACTATAACCAGAGTAGTGAGGCTAAAAATGGATATAGGTATAACCATAAGTGTATAATATTGTTGTCACACAAGTGTGACACTTCCTATTCTTCACAAGCAAAAGTTTTGCTGAGAGCTATTCACAAGACAGACTGCATTAAGGGCTTCGTCAACGTTTTTCGTTCGCTTACTAACGCGTCACACGTAGCCTTTGACAGCGCCTCGATAGGGGAAGATTTTCTTCTTGTGATGACGTCACTCGGTTAGTAACTCGCAGTAAAATATTACCTAAAGTGACAAATTTATGGACCAATATTATAGACTTATGGTATTACGACTAAAGTTTCCCGAAGTGAGCTGACCAGTAGTTAGAAGATGAATTGTAGTCTGCCAATATGAAACCGTTAAAAAATAAAGCTTGAAATGCTATTAGAGATCTCTCACAATCTTTCCTAACGTAATTCAAGCGTTAAAGAGGTAATATGTGGTATGAAGATGACAAGATTGAAGAATGACCCATTTTCCGTTTGATATATATTTCAGGACACCGAAATAAACTAGCGAGGATAGCACTGTCCACTAATTGGTTAGTTATAATAGTTGGTTACGCTTTATTTTATTTTTTAAACGTGTATCTCGTTATCACTATGTAGCCGTGTGAGTTAACTTTGTGACGTCGGCAGCTGCATGCGACCCTGACGCCTATTTAATCTGTAGCTACATGTTCCGTAGCTCTGAGAACCATAGGAGAGAACAACATTTCCCTCGGTTCGCGAAAAACACTCGTCGCTTGAAAGAGGTAGCTCATGAACGCCACATCGAAATGATCGGAATAGACCACTCTCGGCGCGGAAAGCGCTAAATGGAAAAAAAATAAGCCGTCCGCTCGCGCTAAGCTCGCTCGTCGCGCCGTAAGTCAAGCTGAGGTTAGAGATAACACGCTCTGCGTAACGAGAGAGACCCGCCCCAGAACGACATGCCTCTCGCTCGCATTAAAAACGATGTCTTAAATATCGGCTACTCATGTTCACGCGAACTTTTAGGAGTATTGTAGTTTTCGCTGTTAGCAAGCTTAGTAAAATATATTTTTGTTTGCTTACTTTTTGAGTAATTGTGATAAGGATAAGATTTTTTATCTTAATCTTTAGGCGATATTATTTATTTATGAACACTCACATCTTTTGCCCACCTCTGGATCAAATAAAGACACCCAGTATATCTGTTTAAATCATTACTAAGGAATACTTTTATTGATGTTTCACGGAAGTAACAGAACAGATATCGTTCACACAGGATTGTTGATCCTAGAATAATGGATAGCCATTTAGAGCAATTACCGCCAATTGATATGATGAAACTTGAATGTCTAAAGAAATTCTGTTAGGACTAATTCCCTTTTCAGGAAAACAGGATAGATAAAATATTTGCGACGCATTTCTTAGCATGTTTAACGACAGCAGAGTTACAAAAGAAAATGTTGATGAATAGCATGTAAGTTAAGTGTTATATTTCAGGCGTTCACAAAAGCTATGGTCAACGCCGCTACAATGAATCATTTATCTCGAATTTTGAAAAAATGTCAAAAGACAGAGTATTAAGGTTTACTTCCAAGTATAGAGTGCCTGGTTTTGTCAATGTTAGATATATTGCTGTGCAAGGAATATGGAGATCACTTAAAGCCAGTTCTAAATATGACATAGATATAAGACAAATTTGCAAATTTGATACTAACGCAAAAAAAATTAATGTATCATAGGTCTCTCTGTAGACCAGGTTATTTTTTTAGAGAAATACAATTCTACTACAAAAAATTAGTAATCAACTCCATTACCGATAAGAACAGTCGTATCTTAATTTTGTTTGTCAACGGGAAGAAGGGAAATTTTGGCCAAATACAACAATTTCTTACTTGGGACGTGAAAAGTCGATGGAATTCTTTGTAAATAATGTAAAACCAGGCTAACCAATTTCGTCAGAATGTGTTTTAAGCAAGTTGTTCAAGGATTTATTTATAATTTTTGGATTATCACAATATTTCATGTCCTTAAGCAGCCTCAGATTGGTCTTTTGTTTTTGCAGGCAATTATGAACTCTGACAAATTGTTCCGGAATAATATGATCTCAGTTGCATAAGGGAAGCGTATTAACGAACTATTAATCTTTCTGAAGGTACTCTGAGTATTTTAATAATCATTTTAATAGTAGCCACAAATAACGTATAGGCTTCGCGTTAGCAACACTTGGAATGTCTAATCACGTTTGTTGATTTACAGGCTGAGGTGCATTGAAGTTCTTAGGGTAAATTAAATAATTGGCAGAAATATGAAAATCCCTATCAAAGGTTTCTCTCGTTACTCAATTTAACGCACAAACTAAATGTTTTTAAAGAATTGCAAATTTAAGAAATTATCAAATAATAGCAACCGTTTAACAAGTATTATGATGAAACGGAAGACATCGAATCGAATCTCTTGAACGGAATGACACCATTGCTTCCCAGACAACGGTCTCAAATGAAAGCTTTCTCGCTTTCCTCCCAAAGCGTTCAAAGAATTCAGCTAGAGGTGCTAAGATTAATATTTATCTTAACGCCAACCTTGCTCTTTCAAAAACGCACATTACAGATTGGTGATTACATAAGTGATTACTGAAATGTGTCTACGATGGCACGCAATTATCTGGAAATTCTTCGACTTCTATTCCAGCCGGCTTTTATTTTAAGGGATTTGACTGTTCTGGGGCCACGAGCATTGTACCCGGTGCCGATGCCACCCTATTTCACATATCTCCAAGAATTAGGCTAAGAATTGCCACGGATATCTCATTTGAAAGGGAATATCATGCCTTCGGAAGCGCGTTATGAAATTAAGAGATTTGTAGTCAAGAAGTTGGTAATTTGGCTATTTTAGTGCTATATAACGATTTCAACTTGTGGCATTTGAATTTCCTTCAAATTGATGCCATCGAACTCCGAAAAAACATGCGCGTTTTGCTACCTTATTTCCAAAACCAGAAAACTACAAAAATTAAGTTTGTATAAAACTTAATTTAAATCAACCTGGTTGCGTTTTGCTAGCTTATTTCCAAAACCCGGTTACTCGAAAAATTCAGTTTCTCTAAAATTTTATTCAAATTAACTTTTTCTTGTTTCGCTACTTCATATCGAAACCCACGTTACTCGAAAAAATCATTTCTCGTAAAATTAATCTTGGGTCAAAGATTATAAGAAGTTTTTTAAACTTAAATTTAATTTTTAAAATAAATCGACGGGATTTTTGCATTTAAATGTCCGCGACATCTTGTTAAAATTTGATTAGGCATAGTAGTTTCTAAATGAGGAACTGTACATACAGAAATTTAACGGCCTTAAAATTTTTCAAAAAACTTGTGGGTTGGTGGTGGAGTGGTTAGCACTTTCTCCTCGCAGCACGAGGAGCCGGGTTCGATCCCGGTTTGGAAACTGGGTGAACAATCGGAACAACTCCTTCTGCGTTGTGTTTGCAAGTTATCTCCATACTTGTTTAAGGGTTTTTCCCCGAGCTGTTCGGTTTCTTGTAGAGGTTAAGGGTAATCGTGAGTGTAGGGAGCTGTTGGCTTGCGTGGAATGTAGGGCTTGCCACCACCCTCCTACGCATTGTAACCAGGCCAACTGAATAAATTTCTTTAAAAGTCAATTGATGACTAAGGCCTAAGGTGGTGTCTTGGGTATAATAATATTATTATTATTATCCTTGTTACATAAATTAGTAATTGAGTTGATGGTGAAAAATATACTATTATAGCTTGCTACCAATTTTCACTTTATTATCTTATGCATTAGTCAACTGTTCAGCTAACTGAATCCAATGGAATTTATTTCTGCAGATCGGTTTAGATCGATGACTGGAAATTATAATTCCAGTACAATTTCTGATCAGATGAAAATAAAAGCGATTACTGTTATCTGACGGACCGATTACAGTCAGGTATTTGAATAACCAGATCAGTTGGCGTAGGGAGCATTATGCCCTAGCATTACTAAAACCGGTGTTGGACAAGTTGCTTACGCCAGCCACTACTGTTTACAATTTCTGGATAATATTCCCTCGCACCTTCCCGAAAGTACTGGGCCAGCATATTGGTGCCAGTTGAGAAATTGGTGACTAGAAAGGAGCAGTTAAGAAAACTGACAAAATTACCACGAAGCAAAAGAGCGAGTGAAAATGATATTCAGAAAAGAAGGCGATTTTCACTAGGAGCCCAGCAATAAACTATTTAAAGCCAAATAACATGAACTTAAAGTCAAAGATAATACTGGTTGGTCTTTTAATGCCTATTGTATGTACAACTGGTCTCTCATTTTCTTTCTTAAAAACATTGGTTACTTACGTCTTTGATAAGGCTATTTAATAATTTGGCAATCGGAAAGAATCAGACTGAATTTCTATTTACTGAGAGGTCCGATGCCAAATTAAGTCAAAATCTTCACAACCATCGCATCTGTATTTGATATTTGTATCCCGACGTTCGATAAAATAGAATATTTCAAAATCAAAATTACAACATTAGACCGGTGTTCCTATTTCGCAGCTCATCAGAACTGTATATTACTAAGACTAATAAACAGCTGAATAACAGTATACAAAGTTCTAGGATGTACAATTGGAAACTGCGGATTATCTATTCGTGGCCATTTCGACGCCTCGTAATGGTGACGCTCTTAAAACTATCAAAAACTGAGCTCTAGGCTGGCTCCGCAATCGATTTGAATACGACTTGATGTAATAGGTAGACACCCAGCGGAAAACGGTTTTCAATTTTTAAACTTTCAGTAGAAAATCAGTTGCTAAAGCGTGCCGACTTTCATTAAATAGAAACCAAATATTGATACTGGTAAACGTTATTTGCATGGCTAAATAATAGTAGTTTTCGCTCAAGGGAATAAGTTATTATACTTTAATATTTTTAGAAGTAAATGAACCGAAGTTATTGTACTTAAAAGTAACGGGATATTAAAATGTTTACGACTAGGATTTGTCATCCGAGCAAAAGACACAAGAAGCGGGAATCTAAAGGTTGTTACATTTCTTTTGATATGAAACCGTATTCGTTTGTCCATTTTCATTATTTTCCATAGTTCATTTATAATTAACACAAAAAGAACGTGAGATATGTATTAAGAGGGAAATATCAATCTTAAACATGAAACATTTTTAGATTAAACAAACTTTCTCAGCCGAGGAAGCTTATAACGAAACTTTGACTAAAATTTCGCCTACGATGAAAAAAATTAATCTTAAACTGCCCAGTTATTTATTTAAAACCATAATTTCTTGATGTATTAATTTTATTTTATCCTGCACGATGCTTTATTCTAAAACGTCTTTTAGTTTAACCTGCTACAAGGTTTCTTGATATGTTTCTGGCAATTTAGAAATCCAAAAAAAAGGTTTTTTTTTAACTTTTAATAGTTGTTTTAAAAGAAAATGAACTAACATAAATGGATAGGCTTGATGTTATTTGGTTAAGTAAATGTCAAAAGTAATCCGGATTTGTGCCAATTTTCAATTTATTAAAAAGAAGTGAATTTTTCAAATATATAAATAATCGTATAAGTTGAAACATTTTGTTACCATGGTTGAAATACTAAATTAATAAATAAATGTTTTTAAATCATGGTTTCACAGTCCGTAACTCTTTCTAATTTAGACATTTTACGTCGAAGATATGAATTAAATGAAGCTTAAGGTTTATCAATGGCACAGCATTAATTTATCCCATGTAAGACGCATTTCTGTGGCAGAAACCCCTAAACTTTCATAAACCTTACATTAGTTGCCAATGCGTTTTGTAACTTTTTCTCCTCTGAACGAATTAGGTCAGGCGGATAAAGTTTTAGTTATTTGACGTTTTAGAAAGTCAGCAAGACTCTTTTGTCTTTGTTCTTTACTTTTAAAGGTAGGGTTCTTTTTAAAGAAAAAAGTAAAGCTTTGTATCGACAATTCATTATTTTCGTATAAATTTAAGAAAGGAATGGCGCATTTTACTTATTCCGATTTTGCGGATATGATCCTAAGGTACGGGCAGGCTCAGATAAAAGTAAAGAAGCCCAAAGGTTGTATCAATTTCAGTTTCCTTAAAGACCGTTACTTGATCGGCACACATTTGTCACTGTTAACAGACGTTTCAGAGAACACTGACAAATTCAACCAGGATAAACTCGTGAGAAGGTGCAAAAGTACCAGAAGACCTTGATTCTACTTGTTTTTGAACTAAACATGTTATTCGATATTATTCGACTAACGTTTTAGTTAAGTAAATTTCTTTACCAAATTGGATTTAAACAATTATAGATTTAGGTTATTTCCATTGTCATTAACGATCTTGGAACAAGTACGTGGAAGGTTGAGAGAAAATTGGGTGTTAGTCTAGCTATGGTTTGTCGAATTCTGCCTGGTCATCAATTTCAACCGTATCATGTTCAAAAGGTTCAAGCTCTGAACAACGCAGACTATCCAATGTGAGTAGACTTTTCTCAAAGGTTTGTTGACAAAGAAGTTCGTGACCATCAGTTATCGAGTATTCTGTTCAGAGCCAATGAAGTTATCACTCATTCCTCTCTAACAGAGGGTTTCATTGTTCCAAGTCCTGCTATTGAACAAATTAAAAAGGTCGATCATGTATAGAAGGAACTCGGCCGTGAAAGTGCTGTTTAGTGTTAAGTCTTCTTAACCCAAAGAGCATGCTGTTGGAATGCAATTGGCGACTCTCCAGCTGAAAATTTGGTTTGTTTAAGTTATTTTATATTGGAAAATCCACCCCGACAGAATTTTACCCGGGTCAAAACGTCACAAAAAGGAAACAGCTGCCGCCATCTAGTATAAAGTTTTCAATATCACTTCTGAATTTTGAAAAAAGTAGCAGATGGTATTATCTCAGTTTTTACAACGGTTTTTTTTGCCGCGACAATACGTTTTATTATAGTATTTAAGCATTAGATTATATTTTTATTGGGAAAAATAAAAAACTCTGTGTATGTAAATCGCGTAAAAGTGATTCAAGATACAGCAGTAAACAGCATATGAGTGGAGTTTTATTTATTCCATTCCCTAAACCCTAAACATCATCATCATCCACAAAATAAAATAAATATTACAATAGAGAAATTCTGAAATTGAAAGCGATAAAAAGGCTGTTTATTAAGCCTTGGTAATTACCAGAAACAAAATCAACATCCAATTATTTTTTTCATTTTTTTAAGTGGAGAAATGAACATCGTTTCATAAGTTATTAATGTGAAATTGATTTTCTATTTACTTCAAATTAAGAAGGACAATTCTAGCCAATTTAACAGGGTAGCCACATGGACTAGCTTTATGTTCATTCTTCCCTTTCCTCATCCCCGTTTGACCCTAGTTTTCCGTTAGTTCTTAACTATACCACCAGAGCGCTCATTTAACAATCGCCCTAAGCAAATATTCGGGAACGGGATGTCCCTGTGTTAATTAGTCCATGGTTACAGCTATTTTGTTGCTTAAGGGGCCCGGCCTTGTGGCCTTAATTTCTGAAACAAAGCATTTTAGGACCCTTTTTTATATGAAATGTTTTACTCTTTTGACCTTAAGAACACGCTATAAAACTTATGACTTACTTACCTAAAACACCCTCTATAAAGTTTTATGTAAGATTAGGGGTTTCTGCCGCAGAAATGCGTAAAAACTTCTAAGGAGGATAGTAAATTCGGAAGCGTCTTACCTGGGATAAATTAATGCGGTACCATTGATAAACCTTAAGCTTCATTTAATTCATATCTTGGACGTAAGATGCCTAAATTAGAGAGAGTTACGGATTGTGAAAACATGATTTAAAAACATTTAATTAATTATTAATTTAGTATTTCAACCATGGTAACCAAACGAATCAACTTATACGATTATTTATGTATTTGAAAAATTCAATTCTTTTTAATAAATTGATCGAAAAATTACACAAATCCGGATTACTTTTACTTTTGACATTCCCTTACAAAAATTTCATGGCTGTAAATGGGCTATCGCGCAGATATATTCCAGCAGATTTGGAAAACTGTAATATGGATGTAATTGGTCTAAAACATGGCAGATATTGGGTCAAAATCAGCTAGACTACAGCACTTTAATCTGTAATTGCAGCTACTATATGTGCTAGTTAAATAATTTATTGCAGCCCTCTTACAGATACTTGCAGCCTAATAACAGCCCATTTACAGATATCAGCAGCCCATTAGCAGCCTTTTGTGCAGATATCCAGAGCCCTTCTACAGACATACAGCTCTGATTCAGCCCTCTTACAGGTAATAGCAACCCATTAGAAGCCTTCTTACCGATACTTACCAGTCACAATGTAGCCAATTTACAGATCCCAACAGCTTCGATGAAGCTTAATTTTAATTAGGATTATAAAACGGAAAATACCCAACTATGCAGTTTCAAATGTTTTTATTTAATTTCATTTTTTAATTTCGAATCTAATTGTTAAAATCATTAAATGTTGGTTGTTAATCATAAATTTCAAAATTTTACAGAAAAATAATTTTAGCTTAGCTAGAACCTTCATCATCATCTAAATATTCACAACCAGCTGATTCTCTTGAATTTTTTGGACTTTTTGTTACTTCCTTTGTCGTGGAATTATTTTTTCTCTTGAAACTAAGAACAATAATACTGCAGCTGTTGTTAAGCACTTTTTTATAGTCTTCTGAGTAACTTTTCCACTTTTCATTTCGTCTTTAAATGTTATTCTACCAACATAAGCTAAGATAAATTATTTTAATATACATTATATTAGAACTCTTTGGCATTTTATACCTGTTTTAGCGTTATATTCGTGTTTTGGAATAGGAATTTTCAATTTTTTTCAATAACATTCATTTTAGAAAGTTCTATGAAGCATATTTAAAATTGATAGAGCTGATTTTTTTGGGAGAGGTGCCAAAGCTAAGATTATGCTATGGAGATGTCGTTCCAATAGAAAAACTGATCCTGAAGACGAGCAAACATAAAAACAACTTTAATTTTAGTACATGGATTGCGATAAATTACTATTGTATTAATATTAACTTACTTGTGACTGCGCATGAGATTGTCCGATAGATGACCCGGATGAAGGAACCTTTATTGTCCTAATCAAGTTCTCCAAATGTCTTGTGGCTTTATTGAAAATGTATATTAATTACTAATTTTATAGTCACAACTAGAGCTGATTACAATTTATAACTTACCACTATCTAAGTTGTCGCATTTTGCGCAGTTTGAACCTATTTGACTTTCAAGTTCCTTTATTCTTAGATCTCTTTTCTCTGTTTGAGTAAAATAGATATTAGCGACTATGCAAAGTATGACTAAAAAATCCAACTTGTGCATTTATGATAAATAAAATACACAACGATTAATCATTGTGTATTAAATTTAAATGAATTGTAAAAATATCATATAAATAATTAATGACTTACTTGAAATTTTCATTATAATTCCGTTGTATAACTCATTTCCATAAGATATTTTAGTACGTGCCCATTCATATCGATTTGATTTGAATTTTACTGCAGTTAATGGAAGAATTGTTGTCTTTTTTCTTCAATCACATCCAGTAGATAATTGCATTTTCAGCGGCAACAAGTGTTTTCTTTCTTTCTAAGCCTTTTTTAAGGCATTTGCATAATATTTCTTTCACTATTAGACAGAGTCTTAACCGACTAAGGTTTAAGAAGTCTTTAACATTTAAAGAAATCTTATAATTTTTTTAATTAAATTGAAATCACTAATTTTAGCATTTAAAGCGCTAGCGTACATTACCGATACCGTATCACTCACGCACTACGCGCCAGTTGAAGAAGCGAACAGAAGAGTAACCTGAAGCGCGGTAAGCTGATTCCAAGCACAGCCAACTTTGTCTCGCACAGCGCCAACAGCATGAGTCAAAGTTGGCTGTGTTCCAAGTAAAGGTAAATTCAAAGAGCGGCCAACTCTTATAGCGCTTTTGCCTACTTAGAAGTGCATTATCAAAGTTGACCGTACCCAAGGGTTTTTCTGGCTTTAGAAATATTTCACACAAATGCAAGTACGAAAACGAACTTAGCAGTGCTTCCGCAATTTATTTAATGCTGCGATTTTGGCGGTTACTATTACTATATTCGTGTCTCTTATGTGGATTTTGTCTTAAGAACTTATCGTCCGATTTAATTATAAAAATTAGAATCAAATAATTATAATGAAACTTCATAAATATTTATAAAACCTCAGGCATATTTAAAATATAAATATAAAATTATGATTATAATTATTTTTTTACAACAGTATACAATCTTTTTCGCGGTATTTTCTGAGCTCGTCCATGTTTGATTTTCCCCCATTCAGTACCATCCTCCATCACGGATGCCCAAAGAGTGGATGCTAGAGGGCAGAAGCAATGACCGAATAGCGGGAGGCAAGTAAGAGGGGTAAAATAAAGGCGTGAAAAATAGTGTATATACAGAAATCATACTTTTATGGCGCTGGTAGGCTGAAAAAATAGCTTAGTTTCAGCTCAGATTCAGCTTGCTAAATTACAGCCAAAATGCAGTCATACCAAATTTCTGTTTTGTGATGTTTTTACAGCTATATAACAGCAATCAGTCGCGTAGGCTACAATTCTAGTCAAAATACAGTAAAATAACAGCAATTGTGTCACGGTTGCTTTATAGCTACTTTTACAGCTACCTTTCAGATAAAGACAAATTCCCTGCAGACAGTTGGCTGCTTTAACAATCAAAGTCCAGCCTTTAAACAGAAATTGAAGCCACTGCAGCCAAATTACAGTAACGGGTTTTTAAATAAAATTTCGTTGAATTGTCTTGCAGCCCAGTTCAGCCTTATTATAGCCCATTTCCTGCCATCCATCCAAGATACAGCATATATTCAGCTAATTTACAGTCATATATTTTTGTAAGGGTTTGCTTAACCAAATAACATCAAGCCTGTCCATTTCAAATAGTTCATTTTCTTTTAAAACAACTATTAAAAGTAAAAAATACTTAAACATTTTCTTTTTATTTAGGATATCATTGCCAGAAACATATCAAGTAATCTTGTAGCAGGTTATACTAAAAGACGTTTTAGAACAAAACATCGTGATGAATAAAATAAAAGTAAATCATGAAGAAATTATGATTTTAAATAAATAACTAGACAGTTTACATTTAAATTTTTTCATCGTAGGCGAAATTTTAGTCAATGTTTCGTTATAAGCTTCCTCGGCTGAGAAAGTTTGTTTAATCTAAAATTGTTTCGTGTTTAAGATTGATTCTTCCCTCTTAATACATATCTCACGTTCTTTTTGTGTTAATTATAAATGAACTATGGAAAATAATGAAAATGGACAAACGAATACGGTTTCATATCAAAAGAAATGTAACAACCTTTAGATTCCCGCTTCTTGTGTCTTTTGCTCGGATGACCAATCCTAGTCGTAAACATTTTGATATCCCGTTACTTTTAAGGACAATGACTTCGGTTCATTTACCTCAAAAAATATTGAAATATAATTACTTATTCCCTCGAGCGAAAACTTCTTTACTATTTAGTTATGCAAATAATGTTTAGCAGTATCAATATTTGGTTTCTAATTCATGAAAGTCGGCACGCTAGCAACTGATTTTCCACAGAAAGTTTCTAAATGTAAACCTTTTTTCGCTGGGTGTCTACCTCTTTCATCTCGTCGTATTCAAATCTATTGCGGAGCCAGCCTAGCTGATAGTTTTAAGAGCGTCGTAATGGCCACGAAAAGATAATCTGCAGTTTCCAATAGTACATCCTAGTAATCTTTATACTGTTATTCAGTTGTTTATTAGTTTTGGTAATACACAGTTCTGATAAGCTGCTAAATGGCAACACCGGTCTAACGTTGGAATTTTGACTTTGAAATATTCTATATTATCGAAAGTCCGAATTCGACTGCCAGGCAGTTTTATGAATATCAAATACAGATGTGATGGTTGTGAAGATTTGGACTTAATTTGGCATCTGACCTCTCAGTAAATAGAAATTCAGACTGCTTCTTTCCGATTGTCAAATTATTAAATACCCTTATCAAAGACGTAAGTACCCCATATTTTTTAAAAATGAGACGCCAGTTGTACATAGAAAAAATATATGAATACAATAGGCCTTCAAAGACCAACCAGTAATATCTTTGTCTTTTAGTACATTTAATTTGGCTTTAAATAGATTATTGCTGGGCTCCTAGTGAGAATTGCCATCGTAGACACACTTCAGTAATCACTTTTGTGCATTGGAAATTAATTATATTAGCCCCAATATTTTAAAATGACACCAATTTGTAATGTGCGTTTTTGAAAGAGCAAGGTTGGCGTTAAGACAAATATTCATCTTAGCTCCCTAAGTTTAATTCTTTGAACGCTTTGGGAGGAAAGCGAGAAAGCTTTCATTTGAGACCGTTTGGTCTGGGAAGCAATGGACTCATTCCGTTCAAGAGATTCGATTCAATGTCTTCCGTTTCATCATAATACTTGTCAAACGGTTGCTATTACATTATTGACAAGTTCTTAACTTTGCAATTCCTTAAAAACATTTAGTTTGTGCGTTAAATTTAGTAACGAGAGAAACCTTTGATAGGGATATTTATATTTCTGCAAATTATTTAACTTACCCTAAGAAATTCAATACACCTCAGTTTCCATAGGTCTTGGTATGTTTCTAATTTTTTCAGTGCTTTAGTGAAAATTTCGTTCCTAACTCCACGACGAGTAGCAGCGTCTATAAGGCTGTTAATCAACCAAACGTGATTTGTGGCCAAATAAAAGTTATAAATAAATTTAAACAGAATTGCCATTTGATGCTACTATTAAAATGATTATTAAAAAACTCAGATTAACTTGAGAACAATTAATAGTTCGTTAATACGCTTCCCTTATGCAACTGATATCATATTATTCTGGAACAATTTGTCGAAGTTCATGATTGAATTCAAAGACTAAAGACCAAACTGGGGTTGCTTTTAAGTATATGAAATATTGTGATAATCGAAGATTTATACATATATCCTAACAACTTCCTTAAAACACATTCTGATGAAATAGGTAAGCCTGGTTTAGCATTAATTACAAAGAATTCCATCGACTTTTCACGTCCCAAGTAAGGAAGAGATTCGGTAGACCGAAGAAATTGCTGTATTTGGCCAAATTTTCAGTTCTTCCCGTTGACAAACAAAATTAAGATACGACTGTTCTTGTGATACGTGTAAATAAAACCAAAATCCCTTCTCATAAGTTAAACAATCCTCTTTAACTTTCCTGATTCTGAAATTAAAACTTTCTTACCCTGAATGACGATATGATGTGTAGGAGTTAAGCGCCCTCTATTAAGAAAAATTATAACTTTTTGAACATGAGATATTGTACATAGAATAACGAATAGAGCGTTCTATAAAATCGGTGTAGTGTGCTTTCCCCCTTTTGCGTTCAGAGGAGGTGAAGGTTTGGCCGGTTTTTCATGTGAGATAAAAATATTTATCTGGCAAACCAGTAAGAAATTGAGAGCAGTTTATTTTTAGGAATAGCGTAGTTGCTAGCCTAGGCTTCACTAATTTCCGGCTTTCCGCGTCGTTTTTCTTATTTCAAATGATTTTTGTCATAAATGTATGATGGCAAAAAAGCAAAATACTAGTCCCAAATCCACGTGTTTAAATAGAAACTTAGATCATGAACATATTCTTCACCCCAAACGTACTTCAACACCTATGGCCCCTCCTACAACTCCTAAAAGGTACGTCTCTATAATATTCATATAAAGACAGGACATAAGCCGAATTATCTTAAACCAAAGAATAACAAACGTTGTTAGTCCTGCTGAACTAGTTCTAAAGTCTGTATTCAATTCTAAGTTATAGGCTAGGTCTTTGTGGCTTAGTAAGGATTCGTATTGAACGTCGGGTCTGACAATTCTGCAAAGCTGATTGCTGTGGATCTGGCTTATTGTTTTTGGTAGCAAGGGGTTAATGTCCCTTTGCTTCATCTCGCAAATTGGTGTTTCATGAAAGTAGAAAGTGTTGACGAATTCGGATCGTGGCCTTAGAGGTGGTTGAAAGTCTTTTAGGTGTGAGATTCAGACCTTCGGTTGTTAGAAATGGGTTCAAGAACGGCATATGGTGAGCCGTGATCAAGCGTTATATGAAGATGTGGTCGTGATGATCGTTTGATTCCGTTCGCTTGAAACAATCGATTGCGTTTCTCCTTTTCAAGGTTCGTGAGGTGTTTCCTTTGGATGGTTCATTATAGTTTCTCTTTGAAAGCCTTTCTCCGGGTCACTAATGGCTATAGCACGACGCATTTGATTAGCATATCTGTGTACCACTGCTATGGGTGTTCCTATTATAAAGAGCATATGACTAACGCTCTTCGTGACTTTACCTTGCCACAAGTCGTGAACTTTGTTGTTTTAGTTTGTTTCTTAAGTGACTGATTCATAATATGTCCAGAACTAAACATATCCATAGTGGTATATAGTTGTCTACCTAAACATGATGTCTGCGGGTGAAAGTCCATTTTTGAGTGATGTGTGCCTATAATTAATTAAAAAAGTATCAATGCGCGCCGCTAGTGAGCCCTTTCGTTATTGCTGTAAACCATCATCTACTTGACCTATAGTTTCCGATAATGTGCCATCTAGTTTCTTCATTGTGGTTTTGGTTTATCTTACAGCACGTTCTGCTCTTGCATTGGAAGCTGCTTGATACAGAGGAGGGAAGCAAAGTTGTTCCGTTTAGGCGAGGAAAGGTTTAAACTACTGGCTCGTAATGCATCTTGCATTATCTGTGATTAATGTCTTGATAATGCAATAACGCATAATTGATGACTTCACTTCATTTTGTTTATGTATGTAGTGCTATGTCAACAATGTTAGAGTAGGAGAAAGAGCAGACGATGTTGTATTGGGGGCGGAATCTAGTGCTTTTAACTAACATAGGCAGTGTAAGGACGATATTGGAGAGCCAAGGTCAACAGTTGGGTAACCACCAGATCAGTCAACTCCAAAACCAAAATTTCCATGTTCAAGAAATAGTTCATTCAAAATGTGACGCCATGCTAGCCACTGCCGTGGTCACACAGTGTTTCGAAATCGACTTTTTAGTGACCAAATTAAAAATCAACTCAATATAATAAATGTATATATATTTTAAATTGTTGTTTTAAGTTGTATCCGAAAATATAAATTATATTTCGCTACCTGCCACCAGAGGGCCAAACGTTCCCTACTTGGAATTCCATAGAATTTATTTTTGCAAAGCGTGTATAGAACTATGTTATACATCAATTTAAAATTTGGTAAAATTTGGTTGAACAGATCTTCTGTAAAATGCAATCAAAGGGCCAATTTTGACAAAAATACGGCTTTTTCTAAAGGCGTTTTATCCAAAAGTTGCAAGTTGTTGCAAAATATTTCATTACTGTCTTGTAGAACCGTTCCCGTAGGATAGCATGCAAAAAACCCGAGCACCAATCACCTCCAAGTTTTTAAGATATATCAAGTTTTATCACGTTTAAAAATATTTCTTGAAATAGCTAATTCATGGTGTCTCTGTACATCTTGTTTGCCTTTTCATTACTAAAAAACATACTACGAAGGAGAAACCCCTAGCTAGTTCGAACCTATTTTAAGCCAGGCATGACAAAATACTACTAATATTAGAATAAGCTAGGTATTAATCCTTAGTAGTAGTGCTCTTATCATTGTTGCTACACAATATGCGTATGCTGATGCCACTTCGTATTCGACAAAGAGATCGTATTGCCTGTTTTCGCTAGACACCCTTGCAATATGTCCTGTTTTCTTGCATCTGTTTTAAATGACTTCTGTATAACAAAATTATTTGGGAAAATCATCCTTGCATTCTCAACGAAAACTCCGACCAATATGTTTGGTTGGGAGCTCAAAAGTGTCCTTTCCCTTTGGATTTTTACGTTAGTTTGTGTTCTTATTGAAATTATAGTTTTTCTGTAATTATCTTTATCTCTTAACTGGAGTGTGCAGTACTTCCATTCGCTGTTTTCATATCTTTGGAATCTAAATAGGCTACTTCTATGGCTTCATTTAAGGCTGTCGTTTGTGCCAATTTAAGTAGTAAGTGTGTTTGTATAGCCAGATTTTCAATACACAAATTAATCTGTCGTGCGCCACTGTAGAGATGTGCCTTAATTGCAATTTTCCGCTCGCTTCATCAGTTCTAACAAAAGGTTGGCTACCAACTCGTCCTGCATGCGTACTCGTCTATTGAATTTGAATATCTGAGTTATTTCTTTAGGAGGCGGATCATAATGCCGTGTGAGGGTTTTGACAATGGCAGTTTACATCTTGTCGTTAGGTTTCTCAGGAACAAAAATACCACTTAGTTGGTCATATACGTCAGCACTTGACTCATATTGCACTCTGTTGAGTGTCATCTGTGATGAGCAACAAAATATTCACCATACCGCTGCTATAAACGGTCGTGTGTGATACAGGATATTTGAGTTACGAGTCGAAACACTGGAATATTTATCTGGCGCAAGTCTTCTTCGCTAGTGTCTTATAATCTTCCTCTTTCATGAATCCCCATAGGAAAAAGTCCCGCGGGCCCAATCTAAGGACCTAAGAGGCCATCGCACAACACCGTTTTTCCAATCCAACACCCGGGAACTCGGTGTTAAAGAATTTTTCCACACCTCTTTGCTGGTGAGGAAGCGCACCATTTTGCTAGGACAAAAGGTGTGGAATGTCGATCAAGCGAACATGTTCCAAAGCTTCCGCAACTTCATTCTAGTCGAACTTTCTGTGTAAATATTTTATCATCTCTTATTAAATATGCAAATGTAACGAAGTCGTTTTTAATTTCATAAATAATTCAATGTATTATATTTGGTTTTTCCTGTTAATTTTTAACTTGTGATCTGTTTTTTTATTTTTACCTCTCCGAGGGGACTTTGTACCCTAGGAGGGGTTATACAACCACCGTGTCAGTCTGTCTGTCTGTCTGTGGGTCTGTGGGTCTGTCTGTCAGGCTTGCGAACGCGTTCGCATTTTCGGGGCAAAGGGTAATCATTGCGTACGCAGTTTCTTGGTTCACTGCGTACGCAGTCGAATAACCGTTTTAGCAGTTTCAATGTTGGCAAAACCACCGTCTGACGGTAAGCGTTAACGGCTAAATTTGCGATTACGTTGCCTTTGGTTGCATTTGTTTTTCGTTAACGCTCAACGTCGCGCCAGTTGTTATGGGTGCGTTCTCTCCAACTCCTTCTTATTGACTTTGGGACGGACCGAGTGCTGAGAGTTATGGCAACCTCTCAACGTCCAATGGCAGGGTTTCCACCAATTGTTCACGGTATTCGTCTTAGTATCAATTTGCGATCGCATCGGGCGGGTTTCGAACCCGAGAGCGCCTGCTTGACAGGCGGACCACCGACGCTTATTACGCTTCATTGAAAAGTAGACCTTCAGCTTTATCGGAAGCGTATTTAATAGAGTATGAAATTTTGGTTTAATTGAAATAGAACAAGATTTCGTGTAAGATTTAAATTATTACATCGAAGAAATTCTAATTTAGCGATTTCTCTATTGATTAAAAACAAATATACCACCCAGGTTTTGAACCCGGGCTGTTTAGTCAGGCAATCGAGCGCTCTACCACAGAACCAACGATAACTCCTTAGCAATACTGCAAGTAAGACACTTATCGTAAGCATAATAGTTAATAAAGTCTTGAATTTTTTTACGAATGAAATTTTGAAGGCCTAATCTTTTTTTTAAAGATTTTTTCTTCTATTATTTGACGTTTTATTTTTGCTGTTGTATATTTGTTTTATCTTTTATTCTTTTAAAATTAATTACTTCTTCCGCGAAATGCTTAATTTTTTTGGAGGAACCTTTTTGTCACTTATTTAATTTGCATTGATTTTTATCGGCTTTGTTGGGTTGTCGTCATGAGCCCACGCAGTTTTTATTAGTGCTTTCACTTATAATTTTGGTTTTCACTTTAACTTTTGTTTTCCATATACATTTTATTTTTTAAGATATATAATACAATGGGTTGGTTTTTGTCTATAAAATAGTTTCTCACATGTATATTTTACGTTTCGTGAGCGTTCTAATAATTTTAAATTTAGAATTTTCCATTTCTCATTTTGTTGCTTTGTTAATTTAATTACGTTTTGAGTGTAAAGTTGGTTTTTTGTTCTACGATATTGGAAATTTGTAAAAGGCAATAATATTTGTAATATTTATTATAATTATAATAAAAAATATTCTACTGGTTCGGATAGAACCGGGTCTACGTTTTTAGGCGGATGCTTTGAATATTACGAAATATCGTTGAGTGCCGAGTCCAGTAGTTAATACGCCCAAGGACAAATTCTTCCGAGGAGAGGTATATTTTGGCAAGCTTGCCAACTTGTTATCTTTTGTCATGATTAAAATAAAAAAGTACTATTTTTTTTCCTCATTGTTGTTTTTTATACCCGAGAGCTTACAAGTCGCTAAGTTGACTTAACCCTCTTTCAACTATGTAAATCAATTCTTATGTGATATGAAAATACTCTGAAAATTGAAACTTGTTTCGATCACACAATGTCTCAAATCCGTGAGTCTAACCATTGAATAGCTTAAGTTTAAGTGTACAAATAGCCGATAAATTTTTACAATAGTTCATCCAGTTTTTTTTGTAAATGTTTTGCATAAAGTGTAGATGATGCCAGTATTTTTGTTTTGGTGGAAATGATTTTGTCACTCTTTAAAAACCTATCAAGGCTGATTTTTTTGAGGTCACTTGCCGGAAGTAAATAATCGCTTCGTTTAAAACCATCAGTCAGAATTCTCTCTGAATTTTAATCTAGGGTTCGGAGTTCTATATTGTCTTTTCATTAATAAAAGCCAACCAAGAAGCATTAAAAACTTTACCTTGCCGAAAAAGAAGTGCGATGTCCACTTTTGACCTTAATTAATTTATTGGACATTTTGTAGCAAGGGCATTGTTTGGTGAGCGATGTTGAATAAATCAACGACCGGTACCAGAGTAAGGTGTTAAGTAACCAGTGCTCTGATGTGACTTTCCATTATACACATACTTTCCTCCATATTAATTTAATTTTAAAACTGTATAATAGCGTTGTCTCAGAATATAACAAATGTTCAGTACTTATGACAGTGCAAGTTCATTGCAAATTGAGTTGCACTCACGGTACCATCTGGTGTTCTGGTTTCGTCGTTCTTGATCGTGTGATTCTTCCACATTAAACTTCTTTGTCCGCGATCTTTGAATTTTTACCCTCCACCATCCACACGGCAATCAAATCTGGCGGCGTCATATATTTATTAATTTTATTGTTAGATTTTAAAATTGCAAATTGTTTGGAATTGATGGTTAAGTTTTTACTTAAAAATATTTGGCATTTAATCGATATACCACAGTATAAAGATATCAAATAAAATAAATTACCGCTGATGATCGAAGAACAGTTTGAAAAAGAAGTCCGTCTTTGGAGTAGTTCTTATTTTTAAATTATTATATGGAAAAATTAATCGTATATATTTAATGAAATATAATGTTCATTCCGTAAGTGCTATGGATCTGAAATATGCACACACTCTATCTGTCGTTTAAGAATTATTTCAGATCAGTTCAGGTAAAATATTTGGTATTGCATTTTTAACCGAAGCAACTGATCTAATAATATTTTAACGTACAGGTAGATTGTATGTTATGTTTAATCTTATTTATTTTCTCTGATCAGATAACGCAACTCTTTTTTGAAAAGTGTCAGTCGCTCAGCTTTAAGAACGCAGATTATTTTCGGCATTAATCTTTAAGCTAGAAACTGACCATTTCCCGTAAAGGCAGTCCCTCGCAAGGGATACGTGTTTTATAAGGCTTACATAATAACAGGTTGTTTAAGATAGGTCTTGCACAAATTGACATAAGTTTTCTATGGGTAAGAAGGAGTGAAACAGATCCTTAGAAACATTTTCTTAAATTAAGCCGTATCCGAGTCAAACATCGGCCTCTAAAACTCCGACCAACACGCGCAAATGTGCAGTTTCTATTATTTCCTTGGAATAAGAATTTGTGTTTTTTCTTTTTCTCGGCTAGGGTTCAATTTAGGAAAACGTTTCTTAGGACCTTTTTCACTCCTTGTTACCCAAACAACACCTCTGTATAAAGTTCCTTTTGTTTAAAATAATTTTGAAAATTTCAACTTATAGATCAAATCTACCGCAACAATTTTTCAGTTGGAAAATGTCTTCTGAAGAGAATAAAGAATTCTCTATGGCAGTTATTTAAGTAAGTTAAGAGACATTTCTTGGAAAGATGCCTTCATTTCTGTCGTACCTTATAGCAACAGAATAAATGTCCAATTGTATAGTAATTGCTAGGTTATTACAAGCAATTACACGAGCACTTTTAAGTAGTTGAAAAAATTATTTATGCATAGATATAACGGAAAACGGTTTTAGTAAATAGCACAAATAAATATTTGAAGTTGGTTATTGATATATTTAAAAAATTTGATGTTAGTAACACTTTTATTCTTCTAAACGTTTCTTGAAATAAAGCGCAAATGTGTCTTAGAATGTTTATGTTTTATAAAGCTTTGAAAGTTAGTGGCAGTTGAACATAGAAGCGTAATTTATAAAGATGACTTTCTTTAATTAGGAATCATTTCTAGTAAAATCTGCCGTTATAATATATGATATGTTTAAAGAAAAGATAAAGCGTAGAAGCAACCTAAGGTAACACTTTTTCATATATTAAACTTAAAGCGACGAAACCCATACAAAATGGTAGCTTTTAATTGGTTAATATTTGTGTAAATGAATAAGAACCTCTGTAATAACAGTGAGAGAAAATGACGAAAACAGTTTCTTTGCGTCCTTTTGAAGGTCTAAGACAAATTCAGAAACGTATCCAGTTTTTCACAGATTGGGCCAAAAAAAGAAAAGAACAAAATATCACGGTCATTTTAGTAGATACAATTCCCCCTTCAGATGTATTCAATATATTTTGAATATTATATTTAATTTTAAATACATATATATTTACATCTACATTAACTTAGTTATCGTTCTATAAAAACCTTTTGAGAAATTTTCAACCATCCTTTATACGAAAAACATCTTTATCACCCTGTTGTTTAACATAATCTAAGCACTAAGCAATTACAAGCCAAAAATAATTCAATCCAAAGATAAATCCAGGTCCGCGCTTTATTGATAACTCTGTTCTTTAAATATTATTTTTTTTTTAAATAACTCAGTATATAATATAAGTATGCAAAGTTTAGTTGTAAATGTTACGAAAATCAGCCACCCTGAACAATAAACCCCTCACAATGTCATGTAATTATTATCAGGGCATTAATCCTTAACAATCAAAAATAAACTTTCCCATTAATCCCATTGTCTAATATTGCAATCACTTCGTAAATTATCTTGACTAGCATAAAATAAAAAACTTAGAGGAATTTTTATTAAAAGCCGCACTAACTTAACAACGATCCCCATCAATTTGTCATTAACCCAGTAAAAAGTTACAAAATTAACAAATAATGAAAGCTCAACAAAAAAGACGGTTTGAATGATTGACCTCCAATGAAAAAAATCGTTCTTCTTGGTGGTGACTTTTCAAATCGATTGGTGCATCATCTACTCTTCTAAAAAAACGGTTTTATTAGAAAATTAGCTTTTAACAATAGAAAGTGTCATACATATGGTTTTATTTTACTTATGGTAAACGTTATGTCTTTATGTTTTCTTTAGCGTCAACTATATACCCTTTGATTTCAACGAATTTTTGGAATTACTCAAAAGTAAATAAAAAAGCAATATTCAATAATTTAATTATACCGTCGCTAAGTAGGGCGTAACACGGAAGCAATTGAGAGTGATCTCTGCCTAAAAATCTGCGTTTCTATTTAATATTATTAAATTGAGAATTAATGTTTTAAAGTATGATAGTCTATAATTATACGGTAATATAATAATATTTGACGATTTTCTCGTATTGAAAAATTAATCAATTATTTATAAAACAAAGAGTTGATTGCTTAAATGAAAAGTTGATAATTCCAATGATTAATAGTAACTGTTGATAATTTAAATATTTATATTTTTCTTTAAAATAATTATTTGACCAGTAACATTAATTTTTGAATAGAGGTTAAACCGTCTTCTTGAAACGCGTAGGGTAAACTTGTAGGACGTAAAGGCTGTATCATGCCCAAGCTGATTCTTCACCCCAACAAAATCACCCTTCACGTTAACGGAATCTGGTTTAACCATTTTATTTTATAGTGTGCTATTTAAAATATTTAATTAATAATTTCGAATTTTATATTTGAACAATAAAAAATTCGAAATTTAATTAGAACGGTGATGATTCTTTTTTCTCATCCGTTTACCGAAATTTTTTCATTGTGGTAATAAATATTTTTTTAGTAAATCCAACAATTTTCACAAAACATTTAAATATTATAAATATAAAAAATAAATCATTTTAACAACCATAGTTAAAGTTTAGTTGGAGGTTTTTATTAAAAGTAAAAGCGCTAGACGTCAAATGTTTTGCGTTTAACATTTTCCAGCTCGTAAATCCTCAAGCCGCATTTGCTTACCGCTTCAACCCTGCACGAAAAACGCTTTTAGTCATTTTATAGGGATAAAGATAACAAAATTGAGATTTATTACAAGAATAACAAACTATCTTTTTAAGGGTGTGGATATTATCTTCTTTCCAATGGATTTAACGATGATACCCTTAAATCTCATCAACAGTGAAAATTTGATAAGCTTTACGAATGTCGTGAGTCCATCCTCAACGTGTCTGATTTCGTCTGTTCCTCTTTTGAAAACGGCCACTTCATTTTCTTTCCTCTCAATGGATTTTGCGGTAAGATCGTCGCTTTTTCAAGGTTTGCACTCTATTTAAAGGACAAACGACTAACTTCTCTAATTTGTGTTTTAAAAGTTGACCAAGACGTCGTGTACAATAATGAAACCAATTAAGCTATAAAAATGATCAAAATAATTCATTTTATATGTTTTTAGGTACGCGAAAAGTTTGGTTATTTTCTAAGACGATAAGTGCATTAAAATCCGACGCATTCTCTTCAAAGACCGCAATTCTAGAGTATATTTTATGGAGATTGGCTGCAAGAGGTGACCAACTATGGGGCGCCAAACCGGAAAAAACTAAATAATATTTCTAGAAATATTTTAACATTTCTAGGAATATTTTAACAATTCTGGGAATATGTTAACAATTCTAGGAATATTTTCAAACTCTAGGAATATTTTCAAAATCTAGGAATATTTTCAAACTCTAGGAATATTTTAAAATTACCTATCAATTTTAAGAATCCTATATATTTTAATAGACTTTCTATAGATATTTTAAAGCGTTTCCTAGTTATTTTAAGAGAGACGTTTCCTATATATTTTACGGACATAGAATATTTTTCGGCAAAACGCGGGAGAGAAAGCAGCGCTTGTACTTTCCAATCGGAGAGTTGAGTGTTAACACTGTAAAGGCGAACTCTTATGGAACTTGTACCGTTGATGAGATGGTACTTGTACCGTTGATGAGATGGTACTTGTACCGTTGATGAGATGGTACTTGTACCGTTGATGGGGTGGTACTTGTATCGTTGATGGGGTGGTACTTGTATCGTTGATGGAGTGGTACTTGTACCGTTGATGGAGTGGTACTTGTACCGTTGATGGAGTGGTACTTGTACCGTTGATGGAGTGGTACTTGTACCGTTGATGGAGTGGTACTTGTACCGTTGATGGAGTGGTACTTGTACCGTTGATGGAGTGGTACTTGTACCGTTGATGGAGTGGTACTTGTACCGTTGATGGAGTGGTACTTGTACCGTTGATGGAGTGGTACTTGTACCGTTGATGGAGTGGTACTTGTACCGTTGATGGAGTGGTACTTGTACCGTTGATGGAGTGGTACTTGTACCGTTGATGGGATGGTACGTTGATGGGGTGGTACTTGTACCGTTGATGGGATGGTACGTTGATGGGGTGGTACTTGTACCGTTAATGGGATGGTACTTGTACCGTTAATGGGGTGGTACTTGTACCGTTAATGGGGTGGTACTTGTACCGTTAATGGGGTGGTACTTGTACCGTTAATGGGGTGGTACTTGTACCGTTAATGGGGTGGTACTTGTACCGTTAATGGGGTGGTACTTGTACCGTTAATGGGGTGGTACTTGTACCGTTAATGGGGTGGTACTTGTACCGTTAATGGCGTGGAACTTGTACCGTTAATGGGGTGGTACTTGTACCGTTAATGGGGTGGTACTTGTACCGTTAATGGGGTGGTACTTGTACCGTTAATGGGGTGGTACTTGTACCGTTAATGGGGTGGTACTTGTACCGTTAATGGGGTGGAACTTGTACCGTTTATGGGGTGGTACTTGTACCGTTAATGGGGTGGTACTTGTACCGTTAATGGGATGGTACTTGTACCGTTAATGGGATGGTACTTGTACCGTTAATGGGGTGGTACTTGTACCGTTAATGGGGTGGTACTTGTACCGTTAATGGCGTGGAACTTGTACCGTTAATGGGGTGGTACTTGTACCGTTAATGGGATGGTACTTGTACCGTTAATGGGGTGGTACTTGTACCGTTAATGGGATGGTACTTGTACCGTTAATGGGGTGGTACTTGTACCGTTAATGGGGTGGTACTTGTACCGTTAATGGGGTGGTATTTGTACCGTTAATGGGGTGGTACTTGTACCGTTAATGGGGTGGTACTTGTACCGTTAATGGGGTGGAACTTGTACCGTTTATGGGGTGGTACTTGTACCGTTAATGGGGTGGTACTTGTACCGTTAATGGGATGGTACTTGTACCGTTAATGGGATGGTACTTGTACCGTTAATGGGGTGGTACTTGTACCGTTAATGGGGTGGTACTTGTACCGTTAATGGCGTGGAACTTGTACCGTTAATGGGGTGGTACTTGTACCGTTTATGGGGTGGTACTTGTACCGTTAATGGGGTGGTACTTGTACCGTTAATGGGGTGGTACTTGTACCGTTAATGGAGTGGTACTTGTACCGTTGATGGAGTGGTACTTGTACCGTTGATGGAGTGGTACTTGTACCGTTAATGGGGTGGTACTTGTACCGTTAATGGGGTGGTACTTGTACCGTTAATGGCGTGGAACTTGTACCGTTAATGGGGTGGTACTTGTACCGTTAATGGGGTGGTACTTGTACCGTTAATGGGGTGGTACTTGTACCGTTAATGGGGTGGTACTTGTACCGTTAATGGGGTGGTACTTGTACCGTTAATGGGGTGGTACTTGTACCGTTTATGGGGTGGTACTTGTACCGTTAATGGGGTGGTACTTGTACCGTTAATGGGATGGTACTTGTACCGTTAATGGGATGGTACTTGTACCGTTAATGGGGTGGTACTTGTACCGTTAATGGGGTGGTACTTGTACCGTTAATGGCGTGGAACTTGTACCGTTAATGGGGTGGTACTTGTACCGTTAATGGGATGGTACTTGTACCGTTAATGGGGTGGTACTTGTACCGTTAATGGGATGGTACTTGTACCGTTAATGGGGTGGTACTTGTACCGTTAATGGGGTGGTACTTGTACCGTTAATGGGGTGGTATTTGTACCGTTAATGGGGTGGTACTTGTACCGTTAATGGGGTGGTACTTGTACCGTTAATGGGGTGGAACTTGTACCGTTTATGGGGTGGTACTTGTACCGTTAATGGGGTGGTACTTGTACCGTTAATGGGATGGTACTTGTACCGTTAATGGGATGGTACTTGTACCGTTAATGGGGTGGTACTTGTACCGTTAATGGGGTGGTACTTGTACCGTTAATGGGGTGGTACTTGTACCGTTAATGGCGTGGAACTTGTACCGTTAATGGGGTGGTACTTGTACCGTTAATGGGATGGTACTTGTACCGTTAATGGGGTGGTACTTGTACCGTTAATGGAGTGGTACTTGTACCGTTGATGGAGTGGTACTTGTACCGTTGATGGAGTGGTACTTGTACCGTTGATGGAGTGGTACTTGTACCGTTGATGGAGTGGTACTTGTACCGTTGATGGAGTGGTACTTGTACCGTTGATGGAGTGGTACTTGTACCGTTGATGGAGTGGTACTTGTACCGTTGATGGGGTGGTACTTGTACCGTTAATGGGGTGGTACTTGTACCGTTAATGGGGTGGTACTTGTACCGTTAATGGGGTGGTACTTGTACCGTTAATGGGGTGGTACTTGTACCGTTAATGGGGTGGTACTTGTACCGTTAATGGGGTGGTACTTGTACCGTTAATGGGGTGGTACTTGTACCGTTAATGGGATGGTACTTGTACCGTTAATGGGGTGGTACTTGTACCGTTAATGGGGTGGTACTTGTACCGTTAATGGGGTGGAACTTGTACCGTTAATGGGGTGGTACTTGTACCGTTAATGGGGTGGTACTTGTACCGTTAATGGGGTGGTACTTGTACCGTTGATGGAGTGGTACTTGTACCGTTGATGGAGTGGTACTTGTACCGTTGATGGAGTGGTACTTGTACCGTTGATGGAGTGGTACTTGTACCGTTGATGGAGTGGTACTTGTACCGTTGATGGAGTGGTACTTGTACCGTTGATGGAGTGGTACTTGTACCGTTGATGGGATGGTACGTTGATGGGGTGGTACTTGTACCGTTGATGGGGTGGTACTTGTACCGTTAATGGGGTGGTACTTGTACCGTTAATGGGGTGGTACTTGTACCGTTAATGGGATGGTACGTTGATGGGGTGGTACTTGTACCGTTGATGGGGTGGTACTTGTACCGTTAATGGGGTGGTACTTGTACCGTTAATGGGGTGGTACTTGTACCGTTAATGGGGTGGAACTTGTACCGTTAATGGGGTGGTACTTGTACCGTTAATGGGGTGGTACTTGTACCGTTAATGGGGTGGTACTTGTACCGTTAATGGGGTGGTACTTGTACCGTTAATGGGGTGGTACTTGTACCGTTAATGGGATGGTACTTGTACCGTTAATGGGGTGGTACTTGTACCGTTAATGGGGTGGTACTTGTACCGTTGATGGAGTGGTACTTGTACCGTTGATGGAGTGGTACTTGTACCGTTGATGGAGTGGTACTTGTACCGTTGATGGAGTGGTACTTGTACCGTTGATGGAGTGGTACTTGTACCGTTGATGGAGTGGTACTTGTACCGTTGATGGAGTGGTACTTGTACCGTTGATGGAGTGGTACTTGTACCGTTGATGGAGTGGTACTTGTACCGTTGATGGAGTGGTACTTGTACCGTTGATGGAGTGGTACTTGTACCGTTGATGGAGTGGTACTTGTACCGTTGATGGAGTGGTACTTGTACCGTTGATGGGATGGTACGTTGATGGGGTGGTACTTGTACCGTTGATGGGATGGTACGTTGATGGGGTGGTACTTGTACCGTTAATGGGATGGTACTTGTACCGTTAATGGGGTGGTACTTGTACCGTTAATGGGGTGGTACTTGTACCGTTAATGGGGTGGTACTTGTACCGTTAATGGGGTGGTACTTGTACCGTTAATGGGGTGGTACTTGTACCGTTAATGGGGTGGTACTTGTACCGTTAATGGGGTGGTACTTGTACCGTTAATGGGGTGGTACTTGTACCGTTAATGGCGTGGAACTTGTATCGTTAATGGGGTGGTACTTGTACCGTTAATGGGGTGGTACTTGTACCGTTAATGGGGTGGTACTTGTACCGTTAATGGGGTGGTACTTGTACCGTTAATGGGGTGGTACTTGTACCGTTAATGGGGTGGAACTTGTACCGTTTATGGGGTGGTACTTGTACCGTTAATGGGGTGGTACTTGTACCGTTAATGGGATGGTACTTGTACCGTTAATGGGATGGTACTTGTACCGTTAATGGGGTGGTACTTGTACCGTTAATGGGGTGGTACTTGTACCGTTAATGGCGTGGAACTTGTACCGTTAATGGGGTGGTACTTGTACCGTTAATGGGATGGTACTTGTACCGTTAATGGGGTGGTACTTGTACCGTTAATGGAGTGGTACTTGTACCGTTGATGGAGTGGTACTTGTACCGTTGATGGAGTGGTACTTGTACCGTTGATGGAGTGGTACTTGTACCGTTGATGGAGTGGTACTTGTACCGTTGATGGAGTGGTACTTGTACCGTTGATGGAGTGGTACTTGTACCGTTGATGGAGTGGTACTTGTACCGTTGATGGGGTGGTACTTGTACCGTTAATGGGGTGGTACTTGTACCGTTAATGGGGTGGTACTTGTACCGTTAATGGGGTGGTACTTGTACCGTTAATGGCGTGGAACTTGTACCGTTGATGGAGTGGTACTTGTACCGTTGATGGAGTGGTACTTGTACCGTTGATGGAGTGGTACTTGTACCGTTGATGGAGTGGTACTTGTACCGTTGATGGAGTGGTACTTGTACCGTTGATGGAGTGGTACTTGTACCGTTGATGGAGTGGTACTTGTACCGTTGATGGAGTGGTACTTGTACCGTTGATGGGATGGTACGTTGATGGGGTGGTACTTGTACCGTTGATGGGATGGTACGTTGATGGGGTGGTACTTGTACCGTTAATGGGATGGTACTTGTACCGTTAATGGGGTGGTACTTGTACCGTTAATGGGGTGGTACTTGTACCGTTAATGGGGTGGTACTTGTACCGTTAATGGGGTGGTACTTGTACCGTTAATGGGGTGGTACTTGTACCGTTAATGGGGTGGTACTTGTACCGTTAATGGGGTGGTACTTGTACCGTTAATGGGGTGGTACTTGTACCGTTAATGGCGTGGAACTTGTATCGTTAATGGGGTGGTACTTGTACCGTTAATGGGGTGGTACTTGTACCGTTAATGGGGTGGTACTTGTACCGTTAATGGGGTGGTACTTGTACCGTTAATGGGGTGGTACTTGTACCGTTAATGGGGTGGTACTTGTACCGTTAATGGGGTGGTACTTGTACCGTTAATGGGGTGGAACTTGTACCGTTTATGGGGTGGTACTTGTACCGTTAATGGGGTGGTACTTGTACCGTTAATGGGATGGTACTTGTACCGTTAATGGGATGGTACTTGTACCGTTAATGGGGTGGTACTTGTACCGTTAATGGGGTGGTACTTGTACCGTTAATGGCGTGGAACTTGTACCGTTAATGGGGTGGTACTTGTACCGTTAATGGGATGGTACTTGTACCGTTAATGGGGTGGTACTTGTACCGTTAATGGAGTGGTACTTGTACCGTTGATGGAGTGGTACTTGTACCGTTGATGGAGTGGTACTTGTACCGTTGATGGAGTGGTACTTGTACCGTTGATGGAGTGGTACTTGTACCGTTGATGGAGTGGTACTTGTACCGTTGATGGAGTGGTACTTGTACCGTTGATGGAGTGGTACTTGTACCGTTGATGGGGTGGTACTTGTACCGTTAATGGGGTGGTACTTGTACCGTTAATGGGGTGGTACTTGTACCGTTAATGGGGTGGTACTTGTACCGTTAATGGCGTGGAACTTGTACCGTTAATGGGGTGGTACTTGTACCGTTAATGGGGTGGTACTTGTACCGTTAATGGGGTGGTACTTGTACCGTTAATGGGATGGTACTTGTACCGTTAATGGGGTGGTACTTGTACCGTTAATGGGGTGGTACTTGTACCGTTAATGGGGTGGAACTTGTACCGTTAATGGGGTGGTACTTGTACCGTTAATGGGGTGGTACTTGTACCGTTAATGGGGTGGTACTTGTACCGTTGATGGAGTGGTACTTGTACCGTTGATGGAGTGGTACTTGTACCGTTGATGGAGTGGTACTTGTACCGTTGATGGAGTGGTACTTGTACCGTTGATGGAGTGGTACTTGTACCGTTGATGGAGTGGTACTTGTACCGTTGATGGAGTGGTACTTGTACCGTTGATGGGATGGTACGTTGATGGGGTGGTACTTGTACCGTTGATGGGATGGTACGTTGATGGGGTGGTACTTGTACCGTTGATGGGGTGGTACTTGTACCGTTAATGGGGTGGTACTTGTACCGTTAATGGGGTGGTACTTGTACCGTTAATGGGGTGGTACTTGTACCGTTAATGGGGTGGAACTTGTACCGTTAATGGGGTGGTACTTGTACCGTTAATGGGGTGGTACTTGTACCGTTAATGGGGTGGTACTTGTACCGTTAATGGGGTGGTACTTGTACCGTTAATGGGATGGTACTTGTACCGTTAATGGGGTGGTACTTGTACCGTTAATGGGGTGGTACTTGTACCGTTAATGGGGTGGTATTTGTACCGTTAATGGGGTGGTACTTGTACCGTTAATGGGGTGGTACTTGTACCGTTAATGGGGTGGAACTTGTACCGTTTATGGGGTGGTACTTGTACCGTTAATGGGGTGGTACTTGTACCGTTAATGGGATGGTACTTGTACCGTTAATGGGATGGTACTTGTACCGTTAATGGGGTGGTACTTGTACCGTTAATGGGGTGGTACTTGTACCGTTAATGGGGTGGTACTTGTACCGTTAATGGCGTGGAACTTGTACCGTTAATGGGGTGGTACTTGTACCGTTAATGGGATGGTACTTGTACCGTTAATGGGGTGGTACTTGTACCGTTAATGGAGTGGTACTTGTACCGTTGATGGAGTGGTACTTGTACCGTTGATGGAGTGGTACTTGTACCGTTGATGGAGTGGTACTTGTACCGTTGATGGAGTGGTACTTGTACCGTTGATGGAGTGGTACTTGTACCGTTGATGGAGTGGTACTTGTACCGTTGATGGAGTGGTACTTGTACCGTTGATGGGGTGGTACTTGTACCGTTAATGGGGTGGTACTTGTACCGTTAATGGGGTGGTACTTGTACCGTTAATGGGGTGGTACTTGTACCGTTAATGGCGTGGAACTTGTACCGTTAATGGGGTGGTACTTGTACCGTTAATGGGGTGGTACTTGTACCGTTAATGGGGTGGTACTTGTACCGTTAATGGGATGGTACTTGTACCGTTAATGGGGTGGTACTTGTACCGTTAATGGGGTGGTACTTGTACCGTTAATGGGGTGGAACTTGTACCGTTAATGGGGTGGTACTTGTACCGTTAATGGGGTGGTACTTGTACCGTTAATGGGGTGGTACTTGTACCGTTGATGGAGTGGTACTTGTACCGTTGATGGAGTGGTACTTGTACCGTTGATGGAGTGGTACTTGTACCGTTGATGGAGTGGTACTTGTACCGTTGATGGAGTGGTACTTGTACCGTTGATGGAGTGGTACTTGTACCGTTGATGGAGTGGTACTTGTACCGTTGATGGAGTGGTACTTGTACCGTTGATGGGATGGTACGTTGATGGGGTGGTACTTGTACCGTTGATGGGGTGGTACTTGTACCGTTAATGGGGTGGTACTTGTACCGTTAATGGGGTGGTACTTGTACCGTTAATGGGATGGTACGTTGATGGGGTGGTACTTGTACCGTTGATGGGGTGGTACTTGTACCGTTAATGGGGTGGTACTTGTACCGTTAATGGGGTGGTACTTGTACCGTTAATGGGGTGGAACTTGTACCGTTAATGGGGTGGTACTTGTACCGTTAATGGGGTGGTACTTGTACCGTTAATGGGGTGGTACTTGTACCGTTAATGGGGTGGTACTTGTACCGTTAATGGGATGGTACTTGTACCGTTAATGGGGTGGTACTTGTACCGTTAATGGGGTGGTACTTGTACCGTTAATGGGGTGGTACTTGTACCGTTAATGGGGTGGTATTTGTACCGTTAATGGGGTGGTACTTGTACCGTTAATGGGGTGGAACTTGTACCGTTAATGGGGTGGTACTTGTACCGTTAATGGGATGGTACTTGTACCGTTAATGGGGTGGTACTTGTACCGTTAATGGGGTGGTACTTGTACCGTTAATGGGGTGGAACTTGTACCGTTAATGGGGTGGTACTTGTACCGTTAATGGGGTGGTAGTTGTACCGTTAATGGGGTGGTACTTGTACCGTTAATGGGGTGGTACTTGTACCGTTAATGGGGTGGTACTTGTACCGTTAATGGGGTGGTACTTGTACCGTTGATGGGATGGTACTTGTACCGTTGATGGGATTTTATTTGTACCGTTGATGATAAGCCTTCACTGAAAGATCTAGTGTCCGAGTCTGGAGTCTTCACTGGAAAACCTGGTCTCCTAATACCTAATGGAACTCCAACGTTAAGCTCTACGTTTTCTCGCCTCAAGAAAATTTAGGGTCTCGGCTCAAGTACAACACCATCAACGGTACAAGTACCATCCCATCAACGGTACAAGTACCATAAGAGTTCGCCTTTACAGTTTTCACACTCAACTCTCCGATTGGAAACTACAAGCGCTGCTTTCTCTCCCGCGTTTTGCCGAAAAACATTCTATGTCCGTAAAATATATAGGAAACGTCTCTCTTAAAATAACTAGGTAACGGTTTGAAATATCTATAGAATGTCTATTAAAATATATAGGATTCTTAAAATTGATAGGTAATTTTAAAATATTCCTAGAGTTTGAAAATATTCCTAGAATTGTTAATATATTCCTAGAAATGTTAAAATATTTCTAGAAATATTATTTAGTTTTTTCCGGTTTGGCGCCCCATAACCAACGACTAAAAATATTGATAATAAATATTTCGTTATTTTTGTGTTAGGTCATTCAGTGATAACAAACTATTTTAAAACTCCCCTCACTTGTAAATGAAACTAAATGAGTGAAAGAACAACGCCGTATTTTAGTTTTTAAATAATTTGAATACCTCTTACAGCAAACAAACAAATACGTATAACTGCTCCAAAATAGTAACTTACAGTTTGATATCTAATTATCTATTTAACAAAAACAGCGCCATTTATTAATATTAAGTATTTAAAAAATATATAGGTATGATTATTCTAACGCATTCACGGTTGGCACGGGCTATTGAACGCGGTGGCCGAATCACTTTGTAACTGGGTAAAATCGCATGCAAAGTCCTTCTTATTTTTATAATGCTTGTAAACATTTCAGATCCAATACGCCTTTGTATCAAGTCTGGCTATCATCGCTTTTCTATTCGTATTTATTAAAATATTATTAATATCAAAAAATTCTAAATGGACTCCACGATTTATGTTGGAAACATTTATCGACGAAATTTGGAAATTAATTCACCTTTTCTTCTTCGAACGTAATGTTTTTTCTTTATTTTTAAATTACAAAGTATTAATTTTTCAATAATAATTTCAGCTTTGAACGGATCTTCACGTTATTTAAGTTGGCGCATATTATCAGGCACTTGGCTATTGGCTCTCGTGGTTATTTTCGTCGAGATTACGAGCAAAATGAAATCAGATTATTCAGAAAGTCTTTACGACACAATCGATTCATTTGCAGATTTGCGGAAACCAGGAAGGGATAAAGTACTCATTATTGAAGATTCACCAGAAGAAAAAGCAATTATGAACGCAGTAAGAAAAAGTTACAAATAATAAGAATTATAGATAAATCATAAATTTAATTAAAAATTAATTAATAAAACTGGACATATGTAGATGTTCATTAAGCAAGTGAATGTTCTATAAATTTTCGTTAAAATTTAGAACTGATTGTGAAATAAATGGTTTCCCAAAACTAAATATTTTAGGATACTTTGTTTATTCAATTTTTCAAGGAAAGTACGACTGAGATGGCTACAATCAGACGCTATATTATGAATGACCAAAATTCCAAAATCCATTATGCAGAATTTGTTTATGGAGATTGGCTGCAAGAGGTGGTCAACGAGAACAAAATTATGATCACCAATTTGTGGTACTTTTTTAGCAAAATTTCGGAAATTGTGGTTAAAAATGAGTTGGAGGATTTAAGTGAGGTGTTTGGAAAAATTTACATATCTCCAACTGTAAGAGAGTCTTGTTTTGTATACATTGCTTCACACAATTTCTCAAAGAAGAAAATATTTGACACTCTTAATACAAAGTGGGTGTTGTCTAAACCTCGGTGGAAGCCCACTTTTTATAACGCGTGGTGGCACACAAATTTAAACTTTAACTTTATATGACCACGACTTTACTTTTGACGCTTATGTGGCAATCTCTTTATAAGAGTTGTACTATTAGTTGCCCCCCCCCCCTATCCTTAAAGGGGCTCCAAAGTTCGGTGGCAAAAAAAAATTGCTTTTCATCCCCCCCCCCCAACCTCTCACTCGGCTATGGCAGAGGCGGGCAGAGTCAACCGTAAATTTCTCACTTTACGGACTTTATACACATTTTGCCACCGAACTTTGGAGCCCCTTTAAAATCCTAAAATTTTATATGCGATTGAGTGCGACCAAATGAGAAAGCCAAAAAAAGGGATACGACAGAACTACTAAGTAAGACTAGTAAGAAAGAAAGGGGGCTGACTAAACGGCTGCCCTCCCCACTTTAAATTTTTCGCAGAAAATGCAATCAATATCATACGACATCAATGCGAGGTAATGCTACTCTAAATTTCGAATTTTACAACTAAGTTAACTAGATAATTAACTAACCATATGAATGGCTGGGTTAACGATTGCCCCGCATGTTGTTTTTAAGATTGTTAATCACTCCTGTTCGAATGCGGCGTCAATGCGAAGTAATGCGACACTCTTAATATCGAAAACGACTTCTTAGTTAACGAAATTTGGGTATTGCAGCAGTTTTGAGTTTTTATTATAAAATCATTGTGATTCTTTTTCCGACATTTCAACTTAGCTGTTAACTTTTATAATGTATCTTGCTATAGAATGTAATCTTCTGAAATTTGGATTTTCATGGGGGCAATTTCAATTCTAAGCAACGTTTTTCTTGATTTAAAATTTTTGCAAACCTTTTTTCCACAAAGATGTGGATAACTTAAACATAATTAAGCGAAAAATAACCAAAATAAAATATTTGTTTCACATCCGCGAATACCATAGTATTTTTTTTTTATTTCCCACTGCCAAAACAAGCTTTTGAGCGATTTCAAACAAATTGCTTTACATAATTGCTCGTAAAATTTCAATTAATCTGAGCCTAACGGACCAGTATATAGAAATTGGTCGTAATTAAGGTGTGCCATCAACAATCCTCAACCATTGCAGCAAAAAGTAAAAATAGCCAACACTTCAACCTCAAAACAAAAGAGCGCATTTAATTCGAAAAACAGCACTCGTATAGAGGGTCGAAGGTCTTATGATCATTATATGAGTAAAGCAGACGTTTAAACGTAAACTTCAAGTTTCTCGGACCCTACTTGTAAGATAGCTTGACGGGATATGTTCAAAAAGATGTATGAAAGCCCCGACGTTGCCGTCCAAAAAAAATAACACAATTGGTAAAGTTATATGTCATGTGGGGGTCTTATATTCATTCGAGTACAAAGCATTAACATACGTTATAGTGTCAAATCTATCGCTGGCTTTTCGTAAAGAAATAACGTTTCTCGTCATGCGTTGTGGCATGTTTAAGTAAAATTTGAGCTCAAAACTATAGAAACCTTCAAAATTCCGTACGAAAGAAAATCCGAGGAGAAATTTAAAATGGTTTTTCTGCAATTGAAAAGATCAAGTCAGAAGTATCTGAAAACGGTTTACTGGCCCGGAAAAAGTGAACTTAGCTATCGCATTCGGAAGAACCTCGCATTCGAGTGGCGGCGATAAAAGGGCTTAATTTCCACATGTTGCGAAATCGTCAACCTATCCCCTACTCTTTTCATTCATTTTTACCTTACGTTTCCTTGTTTTCGAAATGAAGGAGGTCAACTTGAAGCATGGAGGAAGAAACTTTTTCTGGAGAGGTAAATACGATACCTCTAGCACGGGCCGATTGTTTGAAGTACGGCACGAAAATCCGCTAGAGGCGCCAGGCGTTACGCCTGGTTCGTAGGCTTTTAGCGACTCCTATTTTAGAACAGCCATTACATAATTTTTATAAAGTTATAGTTATTCCGTTCATCCATAGGTGGCGACACTCTACTAGGCACAAAGGTCAATTGTGCCGCTGTTCGCGCACCTACTTTTCTTCTCCAGGATAGTAGTTTCTTCCTCCATGCTTGAAGTACCAATCATTTCTTGGGGGTGCATAACTGTCGCTGAATTTGGTATTTAACGCACAACTTACTTTTCAGTTTCATTTACAACCTGGAAAACCAATTAACTTTTGAAATGATAGATTTTTTATATTACATCTTCAACCGTCTGAGGTGGATTCCACCTGACCAAGAAATCACCGCAATCCCGTTCAAAGGAGTTAAGGTCGTCCTTGACCTTTACGTCATTTGTTGCGTCTTCTCGACAATCGCTTTCTTGTCGGAGGTCTTGGTCAATCTCTTGATTGCCTTTTACAATCGTTACAAAAGGTTTTAAATGTAATGAGAAAATGACGATTCTTTTAAAGTATTTGCGTTAAGCTAAAAATTTAATCGTTAGAATATTAAAACTTGATGATATATCAAAATAATACTATACCAGGAGACATGACTAGCTGTTGACAGCGGTTGCTGCGGTGAATGGACCACGGCGTCGTGAACACAAAAACCCGTTTTTCCAAATAACCCCCGCTTTCTACCCACCCCTCGAATTTTCTCTATGGCGTTTTCTTTTTTTCTCGGCCGTCGCATGAGATACTTTACTATCAACATTACGCTCTCTGGGGGAAAAAACCCTTCTCGCGGGCTCACGCTGAGGCGGCTCTACAACCCAGTCAGAACTGGTTTTTTCTTCAGCGGTACTTCCCACAATCCTCGCTAGAGAGCGTTACTAAAATATTTCATCTCGGGTCCGTCTCCGAGACTGGAGGTACCACGGTTTGGGTGGAAAAAGTGCGCGTTGGGAAAAGCGCCCGGCTGTGAACTAATAGTCATGTCTCCTGACCATACCATAAAGCTTTGAAGCTCCAGCCAATCCCAATAAGATATGTTTCAAATAAATCGTCATTGCTCTGACTTAAACCTGATTCGGTATTAATATCAATTAACATCTTCCAAACCTGATATATTTTGGAATTGGCAATGGAAAATAACTTTTCCCCTATATTTAAATTATGTTTTAACAATCACCTTACAAGTTTCGCAAAAAGATATTATACCAAAATTAGGTCGCCTTTATTTTATACAAACCATAATATTAATAATTAGCTTATTTAATACCCAAGGGGCCACCCTTGGTCCAAATCATCTAGCGACTTAAACTGCCTTTAGTTGAGTTGGCTGCATTACATTGCGTTGGAGGATGGGGGCGAACCATTCTTGCCCCACTAGCCAACAGCTCCCTACAATTACTTTAACCGTTATCCTCTGCAAGTTTTTGAGCAGGAGTGGTACCAAGTTTTCACCCAGAGCCACAAGTTTAGATCAGACCCGGCTCCTCTCGCAACGAGGCATAAATGATTACCGCTCTGACTCCCCACCATGACCGGCGACACTTTTATTATGGTGATTAAAAGGCATATTTATTGGTAGTGGAGCTTCATACAGATAGGAATTCACTTGAAATTAAATATACAATAGTCGTCTATTTTGATAACGATAGTATTTACTTTGTCAAGAGAAGCAAATGGTAATTTAAAGATTTAAAAATATATTTAAACAACATGAAATCAAAATAATTTTTAAAAAGAAGAATTCAATATTATTCTGCGATAGATATCAATCAAATCTAGGTCGATTAAAAAATTGTATATTTAAAATTTCGAGGAGCACCATTTTCAAGGGTCGAGATTGTTCAATGTTTATTTAATATTTTAATACAATTTATTTTTATTTAAGACTATAAAAAACTTTAATACGAAGGCCTGTAGCTGAGTTGAATTATCAAACACTAAATTGAAAGTGAGACCAGAGGTCTATTTCAAATATAAACCAGAGGTTTAATACCAGAGGCTTATAGAAAAGGTAATTAATCGTTTTCTTAAAAAGATGACCAGAAGTGTCAATTATTTTATTTACATGACAATGTTCTACGCCCGAAGGGCATTGAAAGTTGACCAGAAGGGTCAATTACTTTATTTATATTAACAATGTTCTACGACCGAAGGCCATTGAAAGTTTCTGGTACCTTAGTATCAGTTGAATAAAACTCTTCACGCACTGCTCACAATAGTTGATGATTAGCGTAGAAGTAGCGACGAATCGCCTTTAAATGTTAAGATATTAAAATGATGCTTAAGTTATTAAGCAAAGTCCAACTAAGTTGTCATTCTAGGGTGATGTTCGTTGGATCACGTTATCGTGAACCGCACATACGGAGTATTGGCAAAGAGGAACCGTTAACGAAAGAACCGGAGACTTCTTCTTTGTCTCACTAGGGCTGAGACCTCTGAGAGAAGATGGCCCTAAAACCACTGTCTTCTGGTTTTAACCACAGGGGCACGTGACCTATTTAATCCGGGTTGGATAATAGCGTCACTTGGAACCAATAACCTATTGGCGTCCATATTTAAATTGCCCAATAGACCGATGTGGAATGTACCAAGTTTTAAAGACCAAGAGGGCACTAAGTCTTGATGATCCCCAAGGTCAGAAGTCAGGACACTTTCACTGGAAGTTGTTAAGTCCCGCACCCCACGCGCAAGATCCAAGGTCAGAGACCATAAATAACATCTTTAACTTTGACACATTCAATATCTAATATAACAAAAATACTTTTTAACATGAAAGCCTCGATACCGATGCTTTATTTTACACAATACTGGTTTTATGGCAATTCTCAATTCTTGGAATATGAGTTTAAAATCCTAATAATCGAAAGGTACCCGTAATTTAACACTTAGCACGTGTTTCACCATGTATTTCTAACTGCTGACATTTTGAACGTTTACCAAACCTTTTTTCGCACGTATAAGATACTTCGATTAAACACGTGTTAAATACGTGTTGTTGCTACGCAGGAACGTTATTATAGTCAAGTGCCATGATATTCTACCCAATTGTAGTATACCGTTATAGTAACGGCGTTTGACTTCAAGATGGTATCGATCTCGAAATTAATAGCGTTCGCTTAATAACAATGTTCCAACGGGATAGATTGGATTTTTAATTACTGTTGTAATGATAGCAGGAAAGTAAAGATATGAGAAACGAATGTAAATAAAGCGAATAGTAATGTATAGAATAATAAACCTTCTAATGATAGAGTTCCAGTCCACGGATTGACGTCAATGGTATATTCGAATGATTTACATATAAATGACAAGGGCAGAATACCAGCTTATTCATATAGTGAAGATTAAAATTTCCAATTTTGAAAATAATTTAAGCGGTACCAACGATCAGTATTGTTAACTGAGAATATGCAAACGAAACTCTAGTTTGTGCTTTCGTGATCTACGGACAATGTTTTTTACAAAACTAACGACTATGAGTCGAGAAATGTGTCTTCTTCCTTTAAATTCCTTTCTACTTTAAAGGGTCAAAGATAAGTGGCATGATTTTTATAATAATATCATGCGTTGAATGTTGTGCAGCGTTAATAAATTTGCTTAACGCTTGTTGTTCTCAGAGCGAAGCGAATAAATTGAGACACTACACAGACATATCGCAAAATGGAAGAAATTAAAGAAACATTATCATAACCGTGTTATATTTATTGCAGATAAACTTAGATGATAAGAAATATTGTTAACACTTCTTTGCATGAAACAAAAGGATTTGAAGTAACTACCATAAAACTTGATTTAACTTGATTTCAAATTTTAATTAGTAATAACAGAGTTTTTGTATAACATTCTGTGTTCGACTTCTTTTGATCCGTTTTACTTTACGAAGAGAACTATTTGCAAAAACGTTCCCTGAACAATTTTTTTAAGAGGGTATGCATAGATTATTCCTCGTTTCAGTTGGTTGTAGAAACTAAAAATAATTTAATTTTCAAAAATTTAAAACGTGATGGTTTTAACACATAACGACACGTTTATCATTATAAATCAAATGAAAGAAATGATAATAATGTAATTGCTCGAAAAAAATGTAAGCAAACGATATTAACAAAGATTCATTTTTAACGCACAAATTAAAATACATTTTAAATTAGTACATTTGCCTCACAGCATGAGTAGCCAGTTTCGATTCCAGCTTGTGGAACTGGGTGAAAACTCACAGATAATTATCGTGGTTTAGGTTTGCAAAACCTTTCCAAAAATGGAAAATTAAGGTATTCCTGCTCGGACCTCAAAAGAGTAATTTGTGTTGGTTAAAATTTTATTAAAGTATATTTATTGGAGACATAAGTTCCTGAAATATTTAGTTATAAAAATGCATATTTCGTTTGTACAAACATTTTTGCAAGACTAAATTGCAGTATGTCTAGTTTTTCTAAGAAAGCGCTATAGCTATGTCCATGTAGTGACATGCACGAAACACTTCAAGAGTTTGCGATTTGCTTGACTGTTCTCCAAGGTTTTCACCATTTTTTATTACCTTAAATATTTGTACAACATTTTATGGGAATAGTCATTAGATCATAAACTTAGCCTTTACCTATTATGTTACTCATATTCGTTGAAGATTCATAATTACATCGTGGGCAAATAACTTTGTCTGTTAGGTCATTGATCATTAAACTTCACACAAATACCGTGTTCCGATACAAAAAGAAATTCGTTAGGCTGATATAACGACGATCCGAAATAGGCTTTTGAGTAAGCTTAATCATAAACAAAATTCCGGATGTCTATGTTTAACTCTTAAAAATGAATGTTAATTTTTGAGAAATGGTCATTTCTGCTGACACGTGAAACTATATCAATATGAAATGGACATTTTCACACCCTTAATTATATATGACACACAAGTGGATGACCACAAGCTCTGTAACGTAATAAATTCTAGCTCAGACAGTAAAGCTCTACAAAACGACCTTTTGAACTTGGATAGGTGGGGCAATGAAAATAATATAACTCTCAAAGAAACAAAAACGTATAGGTTTTAACGTTTACTTGTAAAACTAATCCTGTACACTTGCCTTAAAAATTAAATGAATTAACCTAGGTAGTAAGCTCCTCTATACTTTTCACATATATCAAACACTTTGAGGTGCGTCATATCGCATATCCCCCATTTAAAATCTCCATTGTGCTTATTTACACTGTATCGTTCATTGGTTATTCCAGCCATTTTATACGACTTTTATTCAACATGATATAAAATTTATCTACAGAGTTATAACTAAACAGATTGATTAATCGCAAATACTAGGAAACCTAAATTTTAACTGAACGACAAAACTTAAAAACAAGAATATTAATCTAAAATTCATTTGATTGTTTTGTCTTCATTACGTTTGCTGATTTAAAATGAATTATTGTTATTTCCTTTTTTAAAGGGAGTGTTTAATTTATACATATGACTCTGTTGAAAACTTATTTTTAAATTATCACTCTGTATCTTGTTAATAATTAATAATTAGCTAGGATAATGCCCTAGGCACCACCACAGCCCCAAGTCAGCTTGCGACTTTTAATGCCTTATTTAATGTTCAGAAGTCTAATATTTTTCATGAACCGTAACTGTATTTCAATTTTACATCCGACAACGCCACTAAAAATGTATTGATAATTCTTATTTAAATTGTTATTTGTTTTTCTGCTATCTTTACTATATTCCTAAGTGTCTTCTGTCTTGCGTCTGTTTCTCTATAGACGTCCGAGCCGTTCAACCTAGGACCTCCAAATTTCTCACAGCTATTCTTATGGCGCAAAGGCAGCGAGTAGCGCTATTTTCATCGATTTCCAATTAATTTAAGTAATTATAGCATGTATTTTTGCCCCTGGAAAGGTGCCGTGAATCCTGCAACCTACATACACCTATACAACCAATATTTTTCTGCCTCAGTCTTCACGGGATTTTTAGTTCTAGTTGGGGCCCGGTCAAAACAGTCTTCACGGGATTTTTAGTTCTAGCTGGGGCCCGGTCAAAACAGTCTTCACGGAATTTTTAGTACTAGCTGGGTGCCGGTCAAAACAGTCTTCACGGGATTTTATTTCTAGCTGGGGCACGGCCGAAACAATCTTCACGGGATTTTTAGTTCTAGCTGGGGCCCGGTCAAAACAGTCTTCACGGGATTTTTAGTTCTAGCTGGGGCCCGGTCAAAACAGTCTTCAAGGGATTTTTAGTTCTAGCTGGGGCCCGGTCAAAACAGTCTTCACGGGATTTTTAGTTCTAGCTGGGGCCCGGTCAAAACAGTCTTCGCGGGATTTTTAGTTCTAGCTGGGGCTCGGTCAAAACAGTCTTCACGGGATTTTTAGTTCTAGCTGGGGCCCGGTCAAAACAGTCTTCACGGGATTTTTAGTTCTAGCTGGGGCTCGGTCAAAACAGTCTTCACGGGATTTTTAGTTCTAGCTGGGGCCCGGTCAAAACAGTCTTCACGGGATTTTTAGTTCTAGCTGGGGCCCGGTCAAAACAGTCTTCACGGGATTTTTAGTTCTAGCTGGGGCCCGGTCAAAACAGTCTTCACGGGATTTTTAGTTCTAGCTGTGGCCCGGTCAAAACAGTCTTCACGGGATTTTTAGTTCTAGCTGGGGCTCGGTCAAAACAGTCTTCACGGGATTTTTAGTTCTAGCTGGGGCCCGGTCAAAACAGTCTTCACGGGATTTTTAGTTCTAGCTGGGGCCCGGTCAAAACAGTCTTCACGGGATTTTTAGTTCTAGCTGGGGCCCGGTCAAAACAGTCTTCACGGGATTTTTAGTTCTAGCTGGGGCCCGGTCAAAACAGTCTTCACGGGATTTTTAGTTCTAGCTGGGGCTCGGTCAAAACAGTCTTCACGGGATTTTTAGTTATAGCTGGGGCCCGGTCAAAACAGTCTTCACGGAATTTTTAGTTCTAGCTGGGGCTCGGTCAAAACAGTCTTCACGGGATTTTTAGTTCTAGCTGGGGCCCGGTCAAAACAGTCTTCACGGGATTTTTAGTTCTAGCTGGGGCCCGGTCAAAACAGTCTTCACGGGATTTTTAGTTCTAGCTGTGGCCCGGTCAAAACAGTCTTCACGGGATTTTTAGTTCTAGCTGGGGCTCGGTCAAAACAGTCTTCACGGGATTTTTAGTTCTAGCTGGGGCCCGGTCAAAACAGTCTTCACGGGATTTTTAGTTCTAGCTGGGGCCCGGTCAAAACAGTCTTCACGGGATTTTTAGTTCTAGCTGGGGCCCGGTCAAAACAGTCTTCACGGGATTTTTAGTTCTAGCTGGGGCCCGGTCAAAACAGTCTTCACGGGATTTTTAGTTCTAGCTGGGGCTCGGTCAAAACAGTCTTCACGGGATTTTTAGTTATAGCTGGGGCCCGGTCAAAACAGTCTTCACGGAATTTTTAGTTCTAGCTGGGGCTCGGTCAAAACAGTCTTCACGGGATTTTTAGTTCTAGCTGGGGCCCGGTCAAAACCGTCTTCACGGGATTTTTAGTTCTAGCTGGGGCCCGGTCAAAACAGTCTTCACGGGATTTTTAGTTCTAGCTGGGGCCCGGTCAAAACAGTCTTCACGGGATTTTTAGTTCTAGCTGGGGCCCGGTCAAAACAGTCTTCACGGGATTTTTAGTTCTAGCTGGGGCCCGGTCAAAACAGTCTTCACGGGATTTTTAGTTCTAGCTGGGGCCCGGTCAAAACAGTCTTCACGGGATTTTTAGTTGTAGCTGGGGCCCGGTCAAAACAGTCTTCACGGGATTTTTAGTTCTAGCTGGGGTCCGGTCAAAACAGTCTTCACGGGATTTTTAGTTCTAGCTGGGGCCCGGTCAAAACAGTCTTCACGGGATTTTAGTTCTAGCTGGTAGCCCGTCCGGTTCAACGTAGTACCTCCAAATTTCTCACAGCTATTCTTACGGCGCAAAGGCAGCGAGTAGCGCTATTTTCATCAATTTCCAATTAAGTTAAGTAATTAAAGCATGTATTTTTGCCCCTGGAAAGGTGCCGTGAATCCTGCAACCTACATACACCTATACAACCAATATTTTTCTGCCTCAGTCTTCAGGGGATTTTATTTCTAGCTGGGGCACTGCCGAAGGACGGGCTAACCAGCTAGTAGTCTATATAACCGGTTTATCTCTCTTGTATAATACTTGTCGATAGACGGTATTACTGTATTCTGTTTTATGATACAATTAACAAAAATTTCATTATATTCTATTCTATTCTATCTATATCTATCTATCTATCCTTCCTTATCCCTCTCTATCTAGCTCTATCTATATATATATATATCTTTATATATATATATATATATCTTTATATAAATATAAATATATCTCTATCTATATATTTCTATCTATCACTATATATCTCTATCTTCTATTTAAACCCTAGTACCAAAAAAGTGCTGGACCAGCAATGACGAAAAGGCGCCGGGCGTTACTGCCGGGCAAGTATCAAATGGAGTGTACGGCATGACCTACCTGACCAACAGCAAGTTTTAGTGCCGGGAATGTGTTTTGCCAAAATGATAGCTGCTACCTGGTGGCCAACAGCTGGGCCAGCATTTCAATTAGCTTTTGGCCCAGCTACGGCCATTTTCATAGTTGCTTATGGGCCAGTTATGTTCATTTTCATAGTTGTTTATGGCCCAGCTATGGCCATTTTCATAGTTGCTTATGGCCCAGTTATGTTCATTTTCATAGTTGCTTATGGCCCAGTTATGTTCATTTTCATAGTTGCTTATGGCCCAGTTATGTTCATTTTAATAGTTGCTTATGGCCCAGTTATGTTCATTTTCATAGTTGCTTATGGTCCAGTTATGGCCATTTTCATAGTTGCTTATGGCCTTCATAATTAATCAAGGTCAATCATTTTTGAACAAGCCGTTATCGAGTCGTTCAAAATTAAATGTGACCATTCAAATTTGAACAAGCCCACATTTTGTTGTTCAACTGTAAACAGACTCATTCAAAATTGAACCATCCCTAAATTTTGCCGCTTAAAATTAACTAGAAACATTCAAAACTACACGTTCGATCATTTTTTACGATCTAAAATTTTAACATTCAAAACTAACCAAGACTATTCAAATTAACAATTCCCTGCTGGAGTTCTTAAGTCGAACCGATTTATTCTAATTTATCGCAAAAATTTAATGATTAAAATAGGTATGGTTTTTCACAATAAACCTTTTCAGTCACCATAGTGTCACCTAGCGGCTAACGCGAGAAGCTCATAAACTGCTGGATTTTCTAAGCAGACGATTTTGTATTTTAAACGACATAGCACGCCTACTTTAGCACAGTAGCGTAGACACGATTTGTTTTCGGGGAGTTCACACAATTGAAAAAAGTTGAAAAAAAAAATAACAAGTTGGCAAGCCAAAATATACCTCTCGTCGGAAAAATTGTTCCTAGGGGTATTAACTTCTCGATATGAGCCCTTAAAGATATATCTCCGAGTTATTTACTAAAAAGTTAATCCCGATTTAATCCCGCCGGGTATAAAATTTTAATTATAATTAAAATAATTGAGACGAAACAACCGAGTTTAATTTCTTCAGAATATTATAAATAAAGAAGTTACAACAGTAAGTTAGACGTACTAAAACAATGCACAATTTAATTTAACCCTATTAACAGTACAAGTTTTATCAGTTAAATATAATATGAAGCCAATTTTAAAGAAATAAATATCTACAGAGGGTATTTGTATTTTACTCGCTTACGAAACACTTGCCGCATCTATAGCTTTATTCAACATCTGGTAGCGGACGACTCGTAGACTTCCTGTTGACGTTGTGACACATACCGCATGAAAAAGACCAATGCCGTCCAATTTCCAATATCATATAATGACTCGTACACCCAGGAAATCAATGACTGCATTAGGAATCGTAGATATCCAAATATACACACCAATAGAAAATGTATTAACAAGAAGTGAAAACCTAGCCACTTGACTAAGCGACAGCTAGTATATCAATAAACGTCAAACCAACGCTACCGCATTAATACAACTATATCGAAGTCGATAAGAAAACCCGTAACTAAATTACAAAAAACTAACTAAGTGGATCACCCACGGGTTCTACCCATTAACACTCTTATCCCTGCTGAGTGCGCTAAAACAAGATTTGACCTTTCGAATTTCATACGTAAAAAATGGTAGAATTTAAAAACTATTAATATACTCTTCCGTTTAAGCTGAGCTTCTTATTTTCAATGAACCGTAACGTGTATCGGTGGTTCTGTGGTAGAACCTTCGCTTGTCACGCAGGAGGGCTCGTTTTCGAATCCCGCCCGATGCGATCGCAAATTGAAAATATAAGACGCACAACGTACACAATTGGTGGAAACCCTGCCATTTGGAGGCTGAGACGTTTACATTGTATAATCATATTCATACGTTGCAACGCTCTTATTTGACCGCTTCAACGCTTCCATTTGAACGCTGCATCGCATAATTGCATAAATATGTATTCAAAATCGAACACTATATCGTTCGGATTTGAGTGCTAAAGCAATCAAAATACAAGTGGGGCATTCAATATACCTCTATTACGCATGCAATTTTAAACGCAACATTTATCATTCATATTTGATCGGAAAAGCGTACCGCCAGGGTTGCGAGACATTGAACGCCATAACTTCCATTTTTGAGTGGTGATTTTTTAGAGTGTGGTGTAGAATAAACTTACGTTATATTTATGTTACCTTTCTGTTATGATGGATTTGACGAAGAAAGTCCGCTGTATTTCAAGATTTGGCGGCTGATTTCGGGATTCCAAGAAAGATTTCGGGTTTCCAAGACGGATTTTTTCATGCTTTACGGGATTTTGCTGTTTTTTGTTAATTTCGATAGATAAAGTGGATTTCGGTAAAATACAAAATCTTTTTGGAATTAGAATTGCGATTTTGGATTTTTATTTTGCCGAAAGTGTCCGACCCTTCTGTAGGTTTTCTCTCGGGAGTGTTGTCAGAAGTTCATAAATTTTTTCACTTTCTCAAATGACGAAGATCTCAGAAAATCAATTTATAAAAATTATTGTAGTTGCCCCTTGCACTAAGAAACAAGCCAAAATATTAAACGTGTCTTTTGCATTATCTGAGACAGAAACTTAACCTAAATATTCTAATTCTACGATGTAAATCACAGAATTCCAGACACACAATTTTGGGCACGATTTAATAATAATAATCAGCTAGGCTAATACCCAAGGCACCACCCTAGGCCTAAGTCATCAAGCGACTTTTGAAGCCTTTAACTCAGGTGGCCGGGTTACAATGCGTAGGAGGGTGGTGGCAAGCCCCGCAAGCCACGCGAGCCAACAGCTCCCTACACTAACTATTACCGTTAACCTCAACAAGTTTTTATGGAAGGGGAAACCGAAGAGCTCGGGGGAAAACCCCTTAAACCAGTGGGGAGAGAACTTGCAAACTCAACGCGGAAGGAGTTGTTCCGAGTTTTCACCCAGTGCCACAAGCTGGGATTGAACCCGGCTCCTCTTGCTGCGAGGCGAAAGTGCTAACCACTCCGCCACCCCACTTTTAACATAATAAGATATTTTTTAAGACAGATTAAATTACCCGGTATATTGGCATAGATAACGTATCATTGCAATATCGGAAAGATTAATAACAAAAATGACATTTAACACTGTAGCAATTCTAGGCCTTTGTTGCGATAAATAATTTTGAAAGACGTCTCAATAACACGCGACACAATTTTAAAGAATTTTCAATTGGCCTAAAACGAAAATGGTTGTTTAAATCCAGCTTGGTAATAGTTAGTGTAGGGAGGTATTGACTCGCGTGGCAGGAATAGCTTTCCACCGCACTCTTACTTATTGTAATCCCGGCCAGCTGTTTAAAGGCGTTATAAGCCGCTAGATGACTTGAGCCTAAGTTGGTACCTTGGTTATTAACCTAGCTGATTAATTATTATTTTATAATTCATATCACGAAGTAATTGAAGTTTCAAGTGATTTATACAAATTTGGCGCTTGGTTATACATGAAAAGACACCAGTGAACTACTAATGGTTGCCACCTTCTACCCTTTTTGTTATTTCGCTGGCTCATCTTCAGTTGCGTTGCCAAGAAAAGGTTTGGAAAGTCTATGTTAATGAGCTCATCTTCAGCTTTCTCATTGAAGTTTTTATTGAGAACATCTTTAAGCCAACTTTCTGCTTTATCCCCAGCTGGTTCACCCTCTTTTAAAATTAATTTAGTGATTTTTTTCTCTCTTCGATTCAGCTTCTTCCTCAACTTGATTTCATTATTTTTAGTTTTCGTTAATTCAACTAAAAGTTGAGAATTGTTTAGACTTTTAAAGGAGGATATTCTTCTCTTCTCCCGTTTCAGTCTAAAAATTTCACCACGAAATCGACTTCTTAATTTTACACAGTTACCACATCTTTTCATTTGCGATAAAATGCAACACGACTGGTGGCGTATCGAATCAGTTATCCAACAATTAGTAGCATTTGTGACAGCTTTCTCTTTGAGAATTTCCCTGTAAATATCTTCTCGGGTTCCAGAACACACATGAAAAGAATCAACTTTCTCCAAAAACTGTGATAAGTCTTTGTGACTTATTACTTTAGTGGGAATTAAAGGGATAAGAGGGTGCTCTGTTACTGGCTGGTTCAATATTCGTAAGGAAAAGCTAAATTCAGGACTAATTCCTATTGATATTAAAGCCCCTCCGGTCTGATAGTTCATCTTGAACATGTTAAGTCCACCCTCAAAATTTACCACCCATTGCTCGGGAAACTTAAAAGATGAAAACAGTTCTATAACTGATGGTTGCTTCGAAGTTAAAACAGTTTCAACGTGCGAAACTATTTCTATTTCATCTGTATTTTCAAGAGATATTCCCCATAAAACATCTTTCGGTTCATGACTTTTGGATAAAACTGCACAACTACATGTACAATCAACATTTGATAAACAATCTTGGCTGCTATACTCATTATTACATAAGTATGTTTGCACGTAATCATGTTCATGTAGGTGTTGTAATTCAGGTTGGATGTGCGTTTGAGAAGATTTTGTACTATTTATTTTCAGAGGAATCGCTTTCTCACCATGCAACATATTGTCAATTTCTGCCTGTGGGTTATGGAGATACTCTTGTTTTTTAGTCAAATCTGGTATTGTTGCAGAATTGATATGAACTGACGGTTTTAGAATGGACAATGGTTTTGGTAGATGATTGATAATCGACACAACTAAAGGAAATTAACATTAACGACCAGTAACAATTTAAATATCGCTAGAAAAACATACCTGGGGCTATGACAGGGGGTTCGGGCAGTTTAATCCAAAGTTGAGTTTTGAAAAATGTATCATCCAAGTGCTTAGTGCATAAAAATGTATCGTAATTTACACTATTAACGGTAAATCCGGGTTTAAATTTCAATAGCCAGTGAGCCCACTGTTGACATTGGACAGGTTTTTGCTTAGGCTTAGGGAATGCAACAAAATCCACTCCATACGATCGCAAATTGAAAATATAAGACGCACAACGTACACAATTGGTGGAAACCCTGCCATTTGGAGGTTGAGACGTTTACATTGTATAATCATATTCATACGTTGCAACGCTCTTATTTGACCGCTTCAACGCTTCCATTTGAACGCTGCATCGCATAATTGCATAAATATGTATTCAAAATCGAACACTATATCGTTCGGATTTGAGTGCTAAAGCAATCAAAATACAAGTGGGGCATTCAATATACCTCTATTACGCATGCAATTTTAAACGCAACATTTATCATTCATATTTGATCGGAAAAGCGTACCGCCAGGGTTGCGAGACATTGAACGCCATAACTTCCATTTTTGAGTGGTGATTTTTTAGAGTGTGGTGTAGAATAAACTTACGTTATATTTATGTTACCTTTCTGTTATGATGGATTTGACGAAGAAAGTCCGCTGTATTTCAAGATTTGGCGGCTGATTTCGGGATTCCAAGAAAGATTTCGGGTTTCCAAGACGGATTGTTTCATGCTTTACGGGATTTTGCTGTTTTTTGTTAATTTCGATAGATAAAGTGGATTTCGGTAAAATACAAAATCTTTTTGGAATTAGAATTGCGATTTTGGATTTTTATTTTGCCGAAAGTGTCCGACCCTTCTGTAGGTTTTCTCTCTGGAGTGTTGTCAGAAGTTCATAAATTTTTTCACTTTCTCAAATGACGAAGATCTCAGAAAATCAATTTATAAAAATTATTGTAGTTGCCCCTTGCACTAAGAAACAAGCCAAAATATTAAACGTGTCTTTTGCATTATCTGAGACAGAAACTTAACCTAAATATTCTAATTCTACGATGTAAATCACAGAATTCCAGACACACAATTTTGGGCACGATTTAATAATAATAATCAGCTAGGCTAATACCCAAGGCACCACCCTAGGCCTAAGTCATCAAGCGACTTTTGAAGCCTTTAACTCAGGTGGCCGGGTTACAATGCGTAGGAGGGTGGTGGCAAGCCCCGCAAGCCACGCGAGCCAACAGCTCCCTACACTAACTATTACCGTTAACCTCATCAAGTTTTTATGGAAGGGGAAACCGAAGAGCTCGGGGGAAAACCCCTTAAACCAGTGGGGAGAGAACTGGCAAACTCAACGCGGAAGGAGTTGTTCCGAGTTTTCACCCAGTGCCACAAGCTGGGATTGAACCCGGCTCCTCTTGCTGCGAGGCGAAAGTGCTAACCACTCCGCCACCCCACTTTTAACATAATAAGATATTTTTTAAGACAGATTAAATTACCCGGTATATTGGCATAGATAACGTATCATTGCAATATCGGAAAGATTAATAACAAAAATGACATTTAACACTGTAGCAATTCTAGGCCTTGGTTGCGATAAATAATTTTGAAAGACGTCTCAATAACACGCGACACAATTTTAAAGAATTTTCAATTGGCCTAAAACGAAAATGGTTGTTTAAATCCAGCTTGGTAATAGTTAGTGTAGGGAGGTATTGACTCGCGTGGCAGGAATAGCTTTCCACCGCACTCTTACTTATTGTAATCCCGGCCAGCTGTTTAAAGGCGTTATAAGCCGCTAGATGACTTGAGCCTAAGTTGGTACCTTGGTTATTAACCTAGCTGATTAATTATTATTTTATAATTCATATCACGAAGTAATTGAAGTTTCAAGTGATTTATACAAATTTGGCGCTTGGTTATACATGAAAAGACACCAGTGAACTACTAATGGTTGCCACCTTCTACCCTTTTTGTTATTTCGCTGGCTCATCTTCAGTTGCGTTGCCAAGAAAAGGTTTGGAAAGTCTATGTTAATGAGCTCATCTTCAGCTTTCTCATTGAAGTTTTTATTGAGAACATCTTTAAGCCAACTTTCTGCTTTATCCCCAGCTGGTTCACCCTCTTTTAAAATTAATTTAGTGATTTTTTTCTCTCTTCGATTCAGCTTCTTCCTCAACTTGATTTCATTATTTTTAGTTTTCGTTAATTCAACTAAAAGTTGAGAATTGTTTAGACTTTTAAAGGAGGATATTCTTCTCTTCTCCCGTTTCAGTCTAAAAATTTCACCACGAAATCGACTTCTTAATTTTACACAGTTACCACATCTTTTCATTTGCGATAAAATGCAACACGACTGGTGGCGTATCGAATCAGTTATCCAACAATTAGTAGCATTTGTGACAGCTTTCTCTTTGAGAATTTCCCTGTAAATATCTTCTCGGGTTCCAGAACACACATGAAAAGAATCAACTTTCTCCAAAAACTGTGATAAGTCTTTGTGACTTATTACTTTAGTGGGAATTAAAGGGATAAGAGGGTGCTCTGTTACTGGCTGGTTCAATATTCGTAAGGAAAAGCTAAATTCAGGACTAATTCCTATTGATATTAAAGCCCCTCCGGTCTGATAGTTCATCTTGAACATGTTAAGTCCACCCTCAAAATTTACCACCCATTGCTCGGGAAACTTAAAAGATGAAAACAGTTCTATAACTGATGGTTGCTTCGAAGTTAAAACAGTTTCAACGTGCGAAACTATTTCTATTTCATCTGTATTTTCAAGAGATATTCCCCATAAAACATCTTTCGGTTCATGACTTTTGGATAAAACTGCACAACTACATGTACAATCAACATTTGATAAACAATCTTGGCTGCTATACTCATTATTACATAAGTATGTTTGCACGTAATCATGTTCATGTAGGTGTTGTAATTCAGGTTGGATGTGCGTTTGAGAAGATTTTGTACTATTTATTTTCAGAGGAATCGCTTTCTCACCATGCAACATATTGTCAATTTCTGCCTGTGGGTTATGGAGATACTCTTGTTTTTTAGTCAAATCTGGTATTGTTGCAGAATTGATATGAACTGACGGTTTTAGAATGGACAATGGTTTTGGTAGATGATTGATAATCGACACAACTAAAGGAAATTAACATTAACGACCAGTAACAATTTAAATATCGCTAGAAAAACATACCTGGGGCTATGACAGGGGGTTCGGGCAGTTTAATCCAAAGTTGAGTTTTGAAAAATGTATCATCCAAGTGCTTAGTGCATAAAAATGTATCGTAATTTACACTATTAACGGTAAATCCGGGTTTAAATTTCAATAGCCAGTGAGCCCACTGTTGACATTGGACAGGTTTTTGCTTAGGCTTAGGGAATGCAACAAAATCCACTCCATACGATCGCAAATTGAAAATATAAGACGCACAACGTACACAATTGGTGGAAACCCTGCCATTTGGAGGTTGAGACGTTTACATTGTATAATCATATTCATACGTTGCAACGCTCTTATTTGACCGCTTCAACGCTTCCATTTGAACGCTGCATCGCATAATTGCATAAATATGTATTCAAAATCGAACACTATATCGTTCGGATTTGAGTGCTAAAGCAATCAAAATACAAGTGGGGCATTCAATATACCTCTATTACGCATGCAATTTTAAACGCAACATTTATCATTCATATTTGATCGGAAAAGCGTACCGCCAGGGTTGCGAGACATTGAACGCCATAACTTCCATTTTTGAGTGGTGATTTTTTAGAGTGTGGTGTAGAATAAACTTACGTTATATTTATGTTACCTTTCTGTTATGATGGATTTGACGAAGAAAGTCCGCTGTATTTCAAGATTTGGCGGCTGATTTCGGGATTCCAAGAAAGATTTCGGGTTTCCAAGACGGATTGTTTCATGCTTTACGGGATTTTGCTGTTTTTTGTTAATTTCGATAGATAAAGTGGATTTCGGTAAAATACAAAATCTTTTTGGAATTAGAATTGCGATTTTGGATTTTTATTTTGCCGAAAGTGTCCGACCCTTCTGTAGGTTTTCTCTCTGGAGTGTTGTCAGAAGTTCATAAATTTTTTCACTTTCTCAAATGACGAAGATCTCAGAAAATCAATTTATAAAAATTATTGTAGTTGCCCCTTGCACTAAGAAACAAGCCAAAATATTAAACGTGTCTTTTGCATTATCTGAGACAGAAACTTAACCTAAATATTCTAATTCTACGATGTAAATCACAGAATTCCAGACACACAATTTTGGGCACGATTTAATAATAATAATCAGCTAGGCTAATACCCAAGGCACCACCCTAGGCCTAAGTCATCAAGCGACTTTTGAAGCCTTTAACTCAGGTGGCCGGGTTACAATGCGTAGGAGGGTGGTGGCAAGCCCCGCAAGCCACGCGAGCCAACAGCTCCCTACACTAACTATTACCGTTAACCTCATCAAGTTTTTATGGAAGGGGAAACCGAAGAGCTCGGGGGAAAACCCCTTAAACCAGTGGGGAGAGAACTGGCAAACTCAACGCGGAAGGAGTTGTTCCGAGTTTTCACCCAGTGCCACAAGCTGGGATTGAACCCGGCTCCTCTTGCTGCGAGGCGAAAGTGCTAACCACTCCGCCACCCCACTTTTAACATAATAAGATATTTTTTAAGACAGATTAAATTACCCGGTATATTGGCATAGATAACGTATCATTGCAATATCGGAAAGATTAATAACAAAAATGACATTTAACACTGTAGCAATTCTAGGCCTTGGTTGCGATAAATAATTTTGAAAGACGTCTCAATAACACGCGACACAATTTTAAAGAATTTTCAATTGGCCTAAAACGAAAATGGTTGTTTAAATCCAGCTTGGTAATAGTTAGTGTAGGGAGGTATTGACTCGCGTGGCAGGAATAGCTTTCCACCGCACTCTTACTTATTGTAATCCCGGCCAGCTGTTTAAAGGCGTTATAAGCCGCTAGATGACTTGAGCCTAAGTTGGTACCTTGGTTATTAACCTAGCTGATTAATTATTATTTTATAATTCATATCACGAAGTAATTGAAAAACGCCCCTTTTTCGTTTGGTCCGCAACCTCCAAGCTAAAGCGGATTTCTTTACCCATCGAAAAAAACACTGAAAATAGTCACAAACATTAACTTTGGGCTAAATTAATTAAAAGTTAAAAAACGATGCCTGTTTCGACGCAGAAGTTACATTGTCACCACATTGTTATCGTAACGCAATCTTCTTAATGTGAAAATGGCGCCTAATTTCCAAGAGTACATTATGAACCAGGCTAGTTCTACTTGACAATCTTATTTGTTAGGCCATAATTCAAAAGACGACGCAAAAAACGAGAAGCGATCTAATTGATCAGGCATAATTTCATATACGGGCGCTACAAATGCACACGTAATCTCGAACTGCATCGCCTTCTCAATGCTAAAACTAAAATATACCCTACAACGATAACGACAATGCCGCCCATTAACTCTTCCGTAAAGTGAAACTTTGAACCCTCTAAGGGAAGAAATAGTAAAATCTAGCCATGGTGACTAGTCAGCACGCGCTTTAGGATTATCAAAATTCAGTTCTTTGTCCGTTTAGTGTCTCTGTAGAGTGTTTAGGGTATTCATTTTTAAAAATAATCGTATTAGCTTTATAGCGACTCAAAATGACCTTGATTTGAACAGAATAATTTTGGAGAATTTCAAAATGAATTTTTTATTAATGATTAATAGAGTCTTGTGCGCTTTTTATAAGCCAATTTATCCAACATTTGGAAATGCTTCCATTACGAAAGAAAGCGTTTGATAATGTTTAAATATAGAGCCGGCTTCAATGACCAGCTTATAAAAAAACCGAACGATAAATCTTATACAGCATTTTATTAAATTTATAGTAAGTTTGTAACAAAACGCTTAACCTTGATTCGTTTTGCGCCAAAATGTGGGTGGCATAAAAATTATGGCTGTTTATGGGAATTTTCTACGTATCTAGTAGCCGCAAGAAAAGTAATATTAAATAAAATATTTTTAAATCACCAGCAGGATGGCACATTTTTGGTGTATATGGTGATTCCGATAAGTATGTCGTTAGTTCTGTGGCCTGTTCTTTGAGTCTTAATGTGTAGAAAATGTGCAATGAACATGGGTTCATAAGGATTTGGTTCAAATTACATGGGCTCAAAAAAATTATTCTGAAAACCGGTACATAACACTGACGAATGATGATTTACCTTGACCAAAATTGTTTGTATAAAATCACCAGTAGTCTTCAATCAGTTTGTCAGAATTTATAGTCCGGTGTACCTAGTAACAAAGACCATACCACCGGAGGCCTATCATCATAGTGCCCTATGCCAGCGTCCCCAAGCCCGGACAGGTGACAAAACCAGCATGGGTAGCAGAACCCTACTACTGATGGTCGCACCTTTGACGCAAGCCACTCAACCCAGCAGAAGGAGCAGCAATGGGTGGACCAATCCCCAATTCGCACACAGCAGCGGGAGTAAGAGTAAATGCTGTAGCTACTCCTGCAGACACCCTACCTATGAAGGTAAAGAGTCAAACCCTTTGGAGAGAGCTCCTAAAGGGGAACGACGAGCACACAGCAGCCCAAGTAACCCGGCACAGCTGGCACCGGAGATCCCGGGGGGAGTCCAAAAGGCCGGGAAACAGGACCGCCGTGCCCTCATACGGAGGCTCGCCGCCCCACAGCAGGCTACCCAATCCGCCGAGGCGACCAGTTTGCACGGACCCTCTCTGTTAGCCTGCGCCGAAGCACAGTATCCAGCCCAAACCTGACCGAAGTCGGAGGTGGAGATAGGACCATTTGATCAGAGCTAACATCTCCCAGTGCGCCACCACCCTTATGGGTTACAAGAGCCGGACCCCGACTCCCCGTTAAAGCCATCAGTTATTGCACACTCTAACCCATTTTGGGCCGTAGTCTTCAATCAGTAAACCAAAAAATTAATAGAAGTGACAAAAGATAGCAAACAAGCTTTTAGAAATAAGATTAGTCTGACAAATAATACAACATATTTCAAAGTATTGTGACGATTCAAAATTAAGTTAAAATTTGGTTTTTTATTTGATAAAATTAAAGATTTAAAGGTATGAACAACCATTTAGATCGATTTAATTGTTTTTCTTTGGATATAGAAATATTAATTATAAATTCTGGAAAATCAAACCTTTATTTTTGAGTTAAAAGGAACCACCTATGTACTGCATTGCAAAAAAAAATGATAAAATCAACGAATAAGTAGATAAGTCCATTATGAAAAGGGATAATAAAGCTAAACCCTAAACAAATTTGAAGAAAATTAAAAACTTACAAATAGCTCGTACCGATAGGTCTTTGAGCAAACAAAAAGATGCGAAACCCGGACCAAATTTCTTCAAACTTGTTTAGGGTTTAGCTTTTTATCCCATTTCAAAATGGAATAATCTACTTATTCCCTTAGTTTATCATCCTTCATTTTTGAGCAAGGGTTAGTGATAACGATCGATTTCAGGAAGTATTGAAGATGAGAAAATAAGATCATCACGAACTCAAGCACGCTGTTTGATTTAGTAACGCAATGAACGTATAAGCAAAAGGTTTTAATTAATATAATAACTACATTTATGAAGAAACCTTTCAAGTAGATAACATTGTTGGCTTTCTCAATTTACTTAATCTTAAAAAATTAAAATAATGACAAACTTCTCGGCAAGGTTAGTTACAAAATCGAAAATAAAAAAAACAACAAAGCGAAAAGTAAACCAATCAGATAAAATGATTAATTGGACCACAAATTATCGAGTAAAAATAACCGTAAACATTCAAAACCTCATCAGAAATAATTGGTTGTAAAACTATAAGCAATCAAGCTAAAAGTTGAAACCTAAATTCTTTAATCATTGAAAAATGTCCTATTTTGAAAACCATATAGAGGAATGTTTTTGGTTTCAAGTAAATAACATCAACTGCGTAGAGAGATAAAGATATTTCTTACGATGAACCGAACGCAATACTCTTTTATCGCGTCCAGGGAAAACCACCGCTGAATTTATTTTTCATTCGATGGTGACATTGCCATATAAAATATATCTTTGTCATGATCATCTTCGTTCCGTTCCTGCAGCAACGGAGGTTCGAGCACTGGGTTCATTGGGATATAATTGGCATCAAATGTTTCTTGCAGGGTCAAATAATTCTTCAAATAAAAATGAAAACCTTATTCCAACAATGTATTCAGAGAGAAATGAAAAACTTACTCTATAAACTTGTTCCGATATTTTATTTTCAAACACTTTTTTGAGATTTTCAAAGTCTGGCCTCTCATTATCGTTTTCATGCCAACATTCCAACATGATCTCGTACCTAAGTGACGGAAATTATATTTACAAATATTTATTGCTCATAGCGTTTTCCGTCAAATATAAATATCGTCTTTCTGCGCAATTCCAAAAAGATTTTAATGTTTGTACTTTTTTCTATTCAAACTACAATATCAAAATATTGGTTTTCTTGGAATGAATTCTTGCTTATTTTTCACTTTAAATGTTTTACAGATTCACGTTCATCGTGATGACTTTAAACGCAATTTATTTTTACAGCTAAGAGTGGGATTTTTGAGGTCATTTTTGGATTTACAATAGCTAAGCCCTTCATTTTCAATACGCTGAGAAATTTTTACGAAATTTAAAGCTAACCCACCGAGGTTTTCGATTACATAATATTTATTGGGTCCCATGGGTAGGATGAACAGGTTTTCCGAGTTTTTAAATTATGAGATGGCATACCTTGCCTACACCCTAAACTATTAAATTTCTTATTAGAATGGTGGCTTCTGTTAATAAATGTACTTGTTTTATGTTACTTATTTATTTAATATCATGAAATAACAACTGCAAAGGTACTTAATAACAGGTTAATAGAATGAGATACATTTGACATCCTGTGGCAAGATTCCCATGATCTTTAAATCACAAAACAGCAGCTGCCCTTGATTGTTAGATATAAGTTCTCCGATCGCAAAAATTATGGATCAGTGAGGGTTTGACGTTTTCTACCTATTGATGTATAACTCAATTTCTAATCCTATCAGGTTTACCTTTTCAAATAAAACATCAAAACGAACCCTTAATAATAATAATAATAATAGCAATAATAATAATAATCAGCAATGCTAATACTCAAGGCACCACCACTGGCGACTTTTAATACCTTATCGATTGAGGTATTTGTATTTATTTTTAAGGGAGTAAAACGATATAAGGGAAAATCAAGCTATCTTCATGACTATCTTGTGACGCGCCAGTCTAGATAATTTTCGAAACTTCTGCTGCAAGCGTATATCTCCGAAAAGATAGTTCTAGACACAACGCGGCAGTATGGATAAATTTTTTTTCTTCTTTCTAGACTGTCTGGTGGCGAGATTGTGTTGAAAAATAATGTCTTTTTAGTGACCAAACTGTAAAATTTTAAAATTAAAATTTTTAGAGCTAAATTTGCCAATTGGTTTAAAATTTATTATTTTTAAATTAATTTGTAGTAAATTCTTTTTTAAAGTAGTATTAAACATTTAATTCCGTTCTAAATTAACAAAAACCAAAAACCATTTTGAACCACTTAATGAAATACATTTAATAATTACGCGGAAGGGATAATTAAAATAAGATTAATTAAATGAAACCACCACTTTAAACTTCAGATTAATTATTTTTCTCAATTAACAGCTTCCTTATAGTACTCTAAAAGTACCCTAACATTTCACCACTTAATACTGTAACACATTAAGAGCACTTGGGAAAATTATGTGTTCTTGAAATGCGAAAAGGACTAAAAATTTCAATCTCCAACTTTAAGAACACTTGAGGACTTTAAGTTCCCGAATGATTGCAGTAAGATCATACAATAAAGTGCAAGAACATTTCAAGTTCATAAAAATACGCTTTAAGAACACTATGGAACACTTAAAAGCTATCAATGTGTTTTTCAGTGACCCTCGAATTTGCAGTGTAGTTTGTAGGAAACATTCCGAAATGTGGGATTCCAATACATAACCACATTTTACTTAAAACGGAGCCCAACGAAAATAATGCGTCATTATGATTTAAAAGGCCTTCATGAATAATAGTTAAAAAGCATATAAATATGTATCAGTAAATATTTGGTAAAACCCAAAAGGGTTTCCGCGGCTAAAAAGATTTACCTTAAGTTGGACGCTAAATTAATTTATGTGTTAAGTAACTTAAATATATCTACGTTAAAAATATGTTTTAGTGCTCCAGAGTTTTCTTTTACATTGCTACGAAACTAATTTTAGCTCTCTTTGCGACAAATTAGCTACGACGTGTTCGTTCCTCCAGAGTGCAAACGAAAGTGGTTTCTCAATCGAAATGTGTTTGGAATGAAAAGCAATTTGGTAAAAAATATTTTACGACTTTTCACGAAATCATATAAAAGGGACTTTTGGGTGGTCGACATTTTGATGGGAACATTACTTTTGCTTCGTTATATCTGAGTATGTAATTAAAGCAAGACGATTTGTTTTGTTGAATTTATAGTTGACCATGCACGTTTCGATTAAAATTTAATTACCATCGTCAAATCAACTCTCCCATTCCTCAAACATCCAGCATAACGAATCAGACGTAAATGTCACATTTTGTTCAAATTGGTTTAAATAATAACAATGATCATTGAAATTTGGCAAATCTAATGGGCCAATTTAATAAGACAATTTAATAAGACAATCTAATAAGCCAATCTAATAAGCCAATCTAATAAGCCAATCTAATAAGCCAATCTAATAAGCCAATCTAATAAGGCAATCTAATAAGGCAATCTAATAAGGCAATCTAATAAGGCAATCTAATAAGGCAATCTAATAAGGCAATCTAATAAGCCAATCTAATAAGCCAATCTAATAAGCCAATCTAATAAGCCAATCTAATAAGCCAATCTAATAAGCCAATCTAATAAGCCAATCTAATAAGCCAATCTAATAAGCCAATCTAATAAGCCAATCTAATAAGACAATCTAATAAGACAATCTAATAAGACAATCTAATAACTTACACGTCAGTCGGAGCATGTTCCGGTTTGTTCATGCGGTATCCATCTTTCAGTTTCTGGTAAAAATCTTCGTCCAGTATCATCCCTGGATACGGTTCAGACCCCAACGAGAAGATTTCCCAGAGGAATACCCCGTAGGACCAACTAAATAAATTCCAGTGTTTCGGTTTTAAAAAGAAATTAACGTAGAAAGAATTAAACAGCCAATACTTACACATCAGTTTTGACGGTGTAAATCTTATCTGATAAAGACTCTAAGGCACTCCACTTTATCGGAAGGAAACCCTTTTGATACATGTAAATAAACAAAAACCTTAGCTTAGGGATTTTAGTTAACAAGTACTCCGCATAAACCCTTTTTAAATCGAAAAGAAACGGAAATTTAAAATAAGAGACCATTCCGTTTTGGTTCTTTAGCCAAACCACTACTAAATGTCTATTTCCGGTTTTGTTGGCTCTAAATTCTTAAAGATTTGACTCTGAAAAATATATTAGAGATAATTAATTTAATTTAATTTCTAACTATGAAATTTTATCCCGTTGTCTTTTGAAATTCTGGCCAAGGCAGAGAGAGGGAGGTGGCCCAACTAGCGCAAACCCAAATTTCCTTAAACTTTCAGAGTTATTTTTCGCAAATCTTAACCAGTATCTTCTTGATAGATTTGGCAGGGTGGCGAGAAGTAAATAATTTACTTTCACTCCAAATTCTGTTAATTTCCCACAGCTTACTCTCGCAGGAATATTAAACAAGAAGCTGCATTTAGGAGTACATCATCCTAAAATAACACAACTAGTGGATGATGATAGTTAATATGGCGGCGCCCAGAAAATGTAATCTAAAATGATCTATTTAAAGGGGAACGGTCAAGCTTTAACCAATAAATATGAAATTTATGGCGAAAACCGCATCAAAGTGGTTAATTTTTAATAAAATAAAGAAATTTCGGGAAATCGAAAAGCGCGCGTCCGCCGCGACACCTGGTGAGGAGTCGGCGAGACAGAAAAACAACTTAAAAGCGCGCGCTGCTGAATACGCGAAAATTTGTTTTGCACGCGCGGCGCGTTCCAGTTATAAGAAACCTAAGCCTATAAGGCGCAATTTTAAAAGTTAGAATAGTTCGCAAATCACTCATACGGGGTTAGGGGCGCAGGTGGCAGCCCCTAAGATGGCGACGAAAATTCAAACCCAAACACCTGGCGTTATTTTTCGTTTCAACCTTTTGGGCTAAAAGCTATTTTTTCAAGACAAAAAAGGTACGTGTTAGTATATTGAACGTCCTGTTAATCTATTAATACGGAAATAAGGCCATATTTGGAAAAGCTTGGCCATTCCCCTTTAACTAAAATCCACAGATAAAAAAGATAGTTTAATCAAGAATGTATTTATTTATGATAAAATACGCCAAAAAGTAGATTAGTCCATAATTAAAAGGGATAATAAAGCTAAATCCTAAACAAATTTGAAGAAATTAAAAAACTTACTAATAACTCGTACCAATAGGTCTTCGAGCAACTCGGATCAAATAGATCTTCGAGTAATAAACTAAATTAAATGTATTTATTTATATTCACTGGGGTGAATGAATATGTCAAGATTATTTTTAGCGTTTCTCCAATTCCACCCGTTGGGGCCCCCGGTATGCTCCTCCGCTTTAATAAAATCAAATAATACTGCAATGTCATTGGTTCTTAAAAATTACGTTTTTTGATGCGAATAACGCTGCTGCGAGCGCGAGGACTCAAAAAATAAGACCGCCTCCCCCCCCCCTTTTCTTGACGGGGTTAGGGCCTCAACGTGTCCGTCGATAGTCTCGACATATTCATTCTCCCTGAGTAGAAATAAATACACTCTTGGTTTAATCAAGCAAAAAATACACATTATTTTGTCTAGCAGCTCAATGATAAAATTAACAACAAAATAAGGAACTTACTTTTCCTTGCATGATGTAATTATTGTCGCTATAGATGTCCTTGGAGAGACCAAAATCGCAAATTTTTACTATATTGTAATCGGACAACAAGACGTTTCGAGCTGCCAAATCCCGATGAACCAGCTACAAAAAATAAATAAAATGGTTGAAATTTACAGACCTTTGCTTCTTGTCGGCTTCAAAATTTAGTATAGGCAGTACAAAAAACTGTTGAAAGAACATTTTGGTTTAAATAATTAAGCGTAAACAAATCTTATAACATTGAGCTTAACAACGCTAGAAATGGTTTTTAAAAAGCTTATTATTGAACACGCATAATATGTTAGATATATGTAAAAGTGCTGGAACGTTATTTATACAAAGAAGCCTTCTTTATTTAAAGCTTAAAGTCGCTTTTACCTTTTGCGATGACAAATAGCTCATTCCTTTTGCAACTTGGAAAGAATAGGAGATCAAGTCATTCAGTGAAATTGGCTGTTTGTAAATGTCGTTTTTAATTTCAGAAGGGGTAGTTTCACGCACAGTTTGGGTGATTTTCCCATCTCTAGAATCGTTCACCTTTTCAACGTTGTAAGTCAAGTTCTCAGCTTCGTTGTCTAAATCATTGACGAAGAGATTTCCAAATTTTTGCAAAAAATCACGAAGGTTTCCGTACCGACAATATTCCACAATCACCAATAGTTCCCCTAAAATTAATAATTTTTGAAAAATTAAGACTAAGTGATTGCTAACTCGAACTAGAGACGGTGAATATTTCACACGTTTGGTTTTTGTTTTAATTTTTATTAATGCGACTTTAACTCAATTGCTTTGCGAATGGTTTCTTTATTGATTTACCATTTTGAAATAAAAAATTCTTTTAATTAAATATAAAAATGAAGTGTAAAAAATATTAAAAATGAGATATTAAAAATGAAATATTAAAAATGAAATTTTAAAAACGAAATATTAAAAATAGAACATAAAAATTGAAATATGAAATATTAATTACGAAAACCGAAAACCGTAAAGCGTAAAACGAAAAATGAAAAAAATAGTATAAATCCATTAAAGTGATTGAACTCATTATTCGTTATTGCTTTTATCAAAAACAAATAAATTGGTAATTATATAATATAAATTTATTCCACATGGTTAGGGATTTCAAGAAGATGAGTTCGAACCTATGTCTTTTTTGGAATAAAACAATAACAAACAGAAATGCGTTGACAAAAGCTACAGAAGGGCAAAAAGTTGTTGATAAGTTCTGAGTTATTCTAGTGAAAATTCAACTTTGGATAAATAACTATAATGAATTAAATTCGTCTATGCAAAACCACAATATCAGATAATATGACAGTACCATTCGAGAAATTAGTGGTGAACGCCCCGAGAAAATTCACAATGTTCAAGTGCCGTCCTATTTCAATTAAAACCTGCAGCTCGCCCAACAAAGCGGATTTTTGAAAAGGGTTGGTATAATCTGAAATGGAATAAAAGTAATATATCATAAGAAACACATCTTATTACATTGCGCCAGAATTTCTTTAACGGTGCACGTTAGATATCGTAGCATCCAATATCACTGGTACCGTCATCATTATGCCCTGCGATAGCGTCCACACACTAAACGCGTGACTAACATCCGTTTAAAGTGGGAGAACCATACTGCTGATGGTTGCACCGTTGGCCCAAGCTATCCTGCAATCTGGATTGCGTAACAATGGAATGCTTCCGAACCTTAATTGTAATGCTTCGAACAGACACCAAGCTCTCAAAAGAATGGAAGTCGACAACCGTAAGCTAAGGCCGTTAACGGCGGACACAAAAAGCCACAGTGCCTTATACGCAGACCCTAAACCACACAGTTGGAAACTAACTCCGCTAAAGAGCCAACAGTGTATAGCTCTCACCGTTAGCCTGAGCCCAAGCCCAGTTTTTGGCCTTGACTTAACTGAAATCGGAAGTAACAGTTGGATTATTTTACCGAGGATATCATAACCGAAATATAGGATAAAAAGGGCCGAACCCTGACACCCCGGTAAAGGCTCCCTAATTTGGCAATACTTTGGCCCTTGGTATGAGCGTAACCGGTTAATACTATTTATTTTATTGTAACGTATTGTTGAAATGGACACGTGTTTTTCCGGCCATTATTTGAATAATTTTTGTAATGTAGTTTTAACTAATTGCTGGTTTAAAACGGTGTCAGTAGCTTCGTAGCTACAGATACATTTATTAAAATTTATCATTGTAAATCATTTAACAAAATATAAAATTGGTCTAGACAATAGCCGTTGTCTCCAACACAGAAATTTCACGCAGTCGGTGCTGTAAACCAATATCTTAGAAATTCTCACGATGCTCTAAATATAATTTTACCTTTAAACGACTTAACAGCAACATCTATAGTTGGTTGGTTGTTAATCCCTATTGCTTTGGCTTTGACAACTCTCCCAAATGCTCCTTCTCCCAGAATTTCACCGAATTCGAGCCGGGATTTCGGGAATTCCAGATGGTCGTCGAAGAAATACAATTCCGGATGACGCGGCTCTGGTTTCTTGGGGAGCACACCCTGGTTGGAATTTCTTCCAATGTTTTCAGGATTTTTTCGTATCTATTAAAAAACTAGTACTTATGTATATTAACGGTAAGGATCGATGGAAGTACCCTTCGCCAAATATAAGAGTCTTAAGAGAGAACAGCTATTCGGGGAAAAGCTTGTTAGTCTGTTTGGCGGTGCGTCATATATCAAGGAAGTCCTTATATTTACCTATCCGAGGGGTTTTTCAATCACCGTGTTTGTCTGTCTCTCTGGGCTGCAAACAGTTTCGGGGCAAAGTGAAATCACCGCGTTTGCAGTTTTACCTCTCCGAGGGGACTATAACCTCGGAGGGGTATCACCATCAACGTATCTATCAGTCTGTCTGTCTGGGCTGCAAACGCGTTCACAGTTTTGTTGCAAAGTGCAATCACCGCGTTTGCAGTTTTTACCTCTCCGAGGGGACTATAACCTCGGAGGTGTATCACCATCAACGTATCTATCAGTCTGTCTGTCTGGGCTGCAAACGCGTTCACAGTTTTGGGGCAAAGTGCAATCACCGCGTTTGCAGTTTTTACCTCTCCGAGGGGACTATAACCTCGGAGGGGTATCACCATCAACGTATCTATCAGTCTGTCTGTCTGGGCTGCAAACGCGTTCACAGTTTTGGGGCAAAGTGCAATCACCGCGTTTGCAGTTTTTACCTCTCCGAGGGGACTATAACCTCGGAGGGGTATCACCATCAACGTATCTATCAGTCTGTCTGTCTGGGCTGCAAACGCGTTCACAGTTTTGGGGCAAAGTGCAATCACCGCGTTTGCAGTTTTTACCTCTTTGAGGGGACTATAACCTCGGAGGGGTATCACCATCAACGTATCTATCAGTCTGTCTGTCTGGGCTGCAAACGCGTTCACAGTTTTGGGGCAAGTGCAATCACCGCGTTTGCAGTTTTTACCTCTCCGAGGGGACTATAACCTCGGAGGGGTATCACCATCAACGTATCTATCAGTCTGTCTGTCTGGGCTGCAAACGCGTTCACAGTTTTGGGGCAAAGTGCAATCACCACGTTTGCAGTTTTTACCTCTCCGAGGGGACTATAACCTCGGAGGGGTATCACCATCACCGTATATATCTGTCGGTCTGTCTAGGCTAATACGAAAATTTGGAAATACAGAAAAACTTTTTTCGTTTCGTACGATATCCATTGGTGTGTACTGTGTTTGCTCGTATCGTTTTCTTGAATGATAAGCGTGTTTGTGTTTTGGATGTAATGGGTAACTACTCTCCAGCTTCTACTAATTATTGACTTTTGGGATGGAACGAGTGCTGAGGGTTACCAAATATCTACGGTATACGTCTTATTGTCATTTTACGATTCCATATCTAGGCACATAGATGCTCAGCCATATTGAATTATTTGCAGTATTGGTGGAACGGTTGAGGTACAGGCGTATATTGTAGTCCCAAAAGGAACCAGAAGATTGCAAGGAACCTATTTATACTCACACAAAATATGGTTTTCTTTTGCTAAAAAGATTAAAGAAAACAATAAACAAATAGTGTGAAAATGAGAAAACGACAAAAATCCACCTAGAAAAAGCTGTATCCTGTAGCAGTCAAGCTGCAAAGGGTACAATTTTCTGGCTTCTTAATTGTTATTTAGTAACAACAAGGAAAATTTTACGCACAAAGGCGGTAGAATTAAAAAAAACCCTGGCAGAAGTGGTAAAATAAACATAATACCCAGGGTAGGAGCTGTAGAATATACAAAATACTCAAAGCAGAAGCGGTATAATATACAAAATATTCTGGGTAGGAGCGGTAGAATATACCAATATTCTGAGCAGAAGCGGTAAAATATATATAATACTCGGAGCCAAAGCGGTAAAAAAAACATAATACCCCGGACAGAAGCTGTAGAATATACATAATACTCAAAGCAGAAGCGGTATAATATACAAAATATTCTGGGTAGGAGCGGTAGAATATACAAACTAATCTTGGCAGAAACGGTAAAATAAACAAAATAACCCGCACAGAATTTATAAATTATAAAAAATACGCGGAAGAATATACAAAATATCCCGGGCTGAAGCTGTAGAATATAAAAAATACCCCGGGCAAAAGTGGTAGAATAAACAAATTACCCCGGCTTAAGCAGTAAAATATTCATAATTCCCCGGACTGAAGCGGATACCCCAGTGAGAGGTAGATTATACAAATTTCTCTTGGCGAAAGCGGTACATTGCACATAATACTCCGGGCTGAAGTAGCAGAATATAGAAAATACCCCGGACAGAAGTAGCAGAATATAGAAAATACCCCGGACAGAAGTAGCAGAATATAGAAAATACCCCGGACAGAAGTAGCAGAATATAGAAAATACCCCGGGCAGAAGTAGCAGAATATAGAAAATACCCCGGACAGAAGTAGCAGAATATAGAAAATACCCCGGACAGAAGTAGCAGAATATAGAAAATACCCCGGGCAGAAGTAGCAGAATATAGAAAATACCCCGGGCAGAAGTAGCAGAATATAGAAAATACCCCGGGCAGAAGAAGCAGAATATAGAAAATACCCCGGGCAGAAGTAGCAGAATATAGAAAATACCCCGGGCAGAAGTAGCAGAATATAGAAAATACCCCGGGTGGTAACGGATACAAAATACCTTGAGCAGATGTGGTAGAATAATAACCATTATAATAATAACACGCTAGGCTAATACCCAGCCTTAGAAACGATGATTCTCGCATCAAAGGAGGTTCAGGGGGTGCTACCATTTGATTTACCGCGTGTCACCAACACTGCAGACGCTACTGGTTTCGTATTTGATGTGTTAGGTATTTTAAATTGTTGAAAATTTAAAGCTCAGAGTCACTTTTCTAATTGTTTGAGCTGGGTTAAAATTTTATAATTAAAAGGTTATTTAAAGCGACTGCATATTTGTTTTACCAATTACACAGAAATGGGCCTTATCTTTTCATTTTCTTATAGCAAGTGTTATAGCCCACCCCGAGCGACTTATTTCATATCAAATTGTTTTCTATGGTAATGTGGATTTATTGATAAGAGCGTCCAAAAAATTACCGCGTCGGGCAACGCTTTTCTGTGGGTCTGGTATATGATTTTTAAATGTTATCTGATTCATTTTGGGCTTAGGTCAACCCGGACTGGTGGGCCTGGCCTTTTAACAGACCGAATTGGTTCAACCCGAGAAGAAAATGTTAAACGTGATGGGAGTGATATCACACAAATGACTGCGGCGTTTTCACAGAAATTCTTGGCCCCTGTTCAAATTTAAAAGTCACGAGCACTTCTTCCTGGTAATGGGGGCTACTGGCGAATCTTAGGGCGGTACGAAGGTCTAGTTCCTTCGCGTAATCGATAAACAAGCTCGTACCTTTGACTCTACTTATGAGATTATGCGTAATCTTTAGAGTGTGTACCTTTATGAGTGTTGAGTACGCGTAATTGGTGATGAGCCCTTAGAGTAGCGGGCCCCTCAAACTCATCCTCGTGGGCTCTTTCCCCACGAGGATTCAAGTAATTCTGTAGTACTCGCGGTGTACTTAAAGCCACCTTACCCTACCCGACAGCAAGCTTACATGGGCGGCGAAACCTTTAACTTTGCCACTGCTATTTTTGAAATTAGTCATGGTTATATTTAATTTTTTAATTATAATGGAATTTAAACGTAAAAACGGTTATTTCAACCTTCCATGACCTTCAAGTGATTATAAAGTAGCTCGGTAAAAGTAGTGTTTTTTACCGTGATATTAAAAAACCGGACTATATTGGAATCTCAGAGCTCTAATTTCCTCTACAAGTGAGGTGAGATGGCATGGGACATTGTTTGAGTTTAAAATTCACTGATCGGTATATAAACGATCCGTTATAAATCGATAAAAGCTTAAAGGGCAACGCCACAGTTTAAATTTTAGACGTTTTTCCGAACGAGCTTCGAAAACGCGGCGGCCAAAGGCCTTAGATATAACAGTATTAATTTTCGAACACAAGGTACAGAAGAGATGAAACACCTTGATTTTTCAAACAACAGAGTTAAAACCTCCTGAAAACTCTCCTCCTAAATACCAATTTATGCTCAGTGCAGCTTTCTCTGGTAAAATAAGACTTTTTCTAACAATGCTTTAGGTAATTTGTGGGGTAAGATAAAGTAAAAGGTTGTGCCTCTGTCTGTAAGACCACGGAATTATTTAATTTTTATTAAATTAAAAAAGCAGAAACTAAATTAATCGTTGGTATTTCGTTACCTTTTTCTTGCGTACGAGAAATGCAGCGATCCCTGCACTACATAAAACCACAGCGACTACTGAACACGTTATAGTGATGATTTCCCAGTTGCCATTCACCGGCTCCAGCTTTTCCACTCCGACATAAAATATTTTCTCAAAGGTGCCTTCTTCATCCGTAACTAGGCACTTGTATTCTCCTTCCCGATCTCGTTGAGATGGAAGGATGCGAACATTTTCCCCGAACTCTGTTATCTTAGTTCCATTCGATTCCCGCAACTCTACGTTGTCTTTGAACCAAGTGATATTGGGAGTCAGGATTCCTAACTGGTAGTGGCATTTCAGTTGGACATCTTTTTCGGTAATTGATGCAATTCTAAAGGTTTGTTCCCTATCTAAAATTATTGATAAATGTAAGTGTTGATCAAGATATTATACCCTAGAAGACGGCACCAACTTAATACCATTACTGTTAAAAGATAATTCGCTAAATTTCTTTAAATTATGTGCAGTGAGTTTAGAAATTTAACCCCTCGGTAGTACAGAGAATGCGTACTCTTTTTAGTACAGTCAAAGCTATGGCAACCCGATGGCGCAACAATTCTTCAACTAGTCCGTTTCTACACAATTGTTTTAAAAATTAATTCTTACCAATTTCTTTGAAAGCAAATTTCATTTGGAAACCTTTGAAACTCCAACGACTTTTCGACTTGTAAAACAAACGAAGATGCCTTCCTTTCGACTTTACATAGAACGAATCTTCACTTTGACAAATGGTATTTTCATTGTTTCCAACATTGAGACGTTGAGAAAACCAAAATTTCATAGAGCCACATAAGCAACTAACTTGACAAGTATCAATTACCAAATTTTCAATTTTCACTATAATGTAATGATTTGGTGGAGCTACAATTTGGGTAAAAATTAAAAAAGTGTTAACATGTTTCTCTCAAACAACAGGAAGAACGAATCAAACATGTTGTTATAACATGAAACCATAATTGAATCCGTGACGAAGACCAAATCATTTTAAGATAAAAAGTTGCCTCAAGCCATTTTTTAATGTGAAATAGACTGAAATTAGGAAATTACAGAATTAAAATTTCCAATTAATGTTAAGTATTTATTAAAAAAACAGACAATTATAATGATAATGATGGTGATGATGATTATATTGATATTTAAAATGATTTTGATGCAGGTGATGATGATAATGATACAATTATGATGATTATAATCATAAATATAATGATTATGTTGGTGATGATGATGATAATGAGGATGATTCTATTGATCATTATAGTGATGATGATAATGATGATAATTATGATGATTATAATTATAAATATAATGATTATGTTGGTGGTGATGATGATTAGAATGAGGATTATTATATTGATCATTATAGTGAAGATGATGTTAAAGATTATGATGTTTCTAAAAACGATTATAATGACGTTGTAGATGATGATAAATCGTGATCGCAGTCAAAGTCGTAAAGGTTGAACTTTTCCAAACGTACACTAATGAGGGTACCGTTTAGATACTAATGTCAAACAACATCAAACAAAATATGGTTATAAAATGTTAATTTTTGTTTTTTAAGATATATCACGCCAAAAAATTATTTATCTTTCTTAAATTCAAAGTTCCCTAATAATAGCTTTTAAGGTTTCTCCAAAATCATTCTAAAGCGACATAAGACCCAAAAGTGTGTCAACTCTACCTTTGCGCCCTTTAAAATATTTACTGAGAGCTATAGTCTCACAATATACTACATAACCTACTAGTTGGAATAGTACTAGCAGCGTTATATTTAGTCTATGGTCTAGCGCGATTTTATCTCTTCGATTTATTCTCCCGTAGACATACGTTCTAAAACGCCTCACCCGGTGGCGCTGAAGTGGAGGAAATTTCAAATTTTGATGACGTATTTTCAACTCCCTCTTTTTACTTCGCGACAAGCTCTCATTAAACATTATACTGACACACTTTTGGGTCTCATGTCACTTTTGATAATGGTAATACATTTTTGTTATTAACGTTGATTCGCATTACGTGTAAACAGAGCATATACGGCGAAAATGATTTTGTTTTAACTTACCAGTTAAAATAAAATTGCACCGTGCATACCAATAGTGTTTTTTTAGTAACTGGGGTGAAAATAATTGGTGTTTCTGTGGGTTCAAGGCCTTAATTTGAAAGCAGCTGAATCCTTCTTTCATTCTTGTATCTAAAATTATTCAATAAATATTCCGTAAATTAATTATTTTCGATAAAGCTATTAAATAGGACCATAAAATACTTAATTGACTTAAATCATAATCAAAAATTTAATTTCTAAAAAGTGAATTACTCTTTTTTTTTGCTTAATATTGCCACAATTGGGTTAAGCTTATTTAGATCACGGAAGTAAATTTTAAACAACTTAACATTATTTGTCTTGATTCAAGAGCTCTATTTTATCGCGGAATATGTTCTCTTGCGCATGATGCATTCACAAGACGTCTTTCGCGGAATTACTTGGAAATCGACAGTAAGAAGCGTGTGCTTACCTAATTTTAAGAATTGGTACTTTGCTTTGAAGGCTGGGAAATCCTTCGCACCATGTAATTTCAAATGAAGATATCTTCCGGTTGAAGTGAAATATGTTTTATTTTGAAAATAACAATCATCATGTGAAGTAAGAAGATTGTCCGTGATGTTTTTTCCATCATATATTTGTATACGAGTAAGGAATTTACACGTTATATTTCCAAACCGTAACTCAACGTAGTGTTCGTTTGGCGCTTTGATAAAAAAGAAAAGTATTCTACAGTAAATAAACGTCATACTCATAAAATAAGCTTAAAGGGAAACGGTCAAGCTTTCACCAGTTAGATCACCCTATAGCCCGTTAAAAACTAAAATTTATGGCGAAAACCACGTAATTTTTAATAAAATAAAGAAATTTCGGGAAATTGAATAGATGGGGTGGCGGAGTGCTTAGCAATTACGCCTCTGAGCAAGAGTATCCAAGTGGGATTCCTGCTAGTGCGACTGGGCGCACACTCGGAGCTACTCAATCTGCGTTTAATTTGCAAGTTCTCTAGCTACTGAGAAATAGTTTTTCCCCTTTCCTTAAAAACGTTTTGAGGTTGACGGTAATAGTAAGGTTTAGAGGCATTAAGCGCACGTCATCACCCTCCTACGCGTTGTAAGCCGGCCACCCGATTTAATAGTGTAAAACGTTTCTAGTTGACCTCAGCGGTTTCTTGGGTATAAGTATCGCTCTTTATTATAAATATTAAAATTTAAAACTCAGTCAATATGTGGCGATACTTATTACCTAAAAAAAGGCAACCATTTTGTCTCTTGGTGATTTTTGAATTCTTCATCAAACGTGTTGTAAACTTTCCCCTTTTATGACAGTCCTGTTCTAGTAATTTAAAGCATCTTTGTCGTCGCGTGTTTAAGTCTCGCGTCTCGATCTTCTATTTAAATGATTTAACTTTTGAAATTGTTTTGTCGTTATTAAAGTTTTATATTCGCCCAGAAGGCTTATATGCCGAGATACCGCACTTGTTTCCCTAGAAAAGCTTATTTTCCTCTAAATGTTGGGCGTTCAATTTAGTACTCATGGAAATCGTGTTCCTCTCACAAAAAGTTTTTTTCCACACTAATACCATAAATTCGTAAATAGGATTCGATATTTGAGGCAAACGTTTTAACATGTTCCTCTTGACAAAAGCTGGAAAACATACAAGGAGTTTGATTTATTTTACCAATTGCTAAATTACTAGCTTCGAAATTAAAAAATATTCCCCAAGAAAGCTCCTGAAAACATGTTAGTAGCCCCAAAATATGATCTTAACCATTAACGTCTTTCATATTTTGAAAACTGTGGTACGATAAATTTCAAATGGAAATTTAAAATAGAAAGGTCTAGACTACCTAGCTTTAGGGAATATAGCATTGTCTAATACCATAAAAACCTCATTGATTTTTATAAATATAGGTTAAACAGCGACATTTTGTGCTGTTTCCTTCAGTTCGAATGTAAAACGGCGAAAGCTGTAACACTTACTACGATAGGTTATATTGAGTCGTCCCTTCATGCCACGTGAGCCAAAAACTCCCCGAATTAACTATTACCGTTAACCTCACAAGTTAATATAAATAAAGTAAGCTGAAGAAGTTGGGGTAAATGCTTTTAATCCTTGGGGTAAAAACTCGCAAACTCAACGCGGGAGTAGTTCCGAGTTTTCACCCTGGCTACAAGCTGGGATCGAACCGGGTTCACCTCTTCTTCAAAATGTTTTTCCAAAATTAGCTTCTGATTTCAAATTCCAATGCACCATATTAAACCTTACAATACGTAATATTTTTTTTATTGAGTTGTAAGATATATCTTACGAAACTGATAACACATATTGGTTGGATATTATTAGGAAATAGATAAATTTGATAATAAAGTATGATCTTTCTCGAGGGATACCCTAAAAAAATAATACATATATGCAGCCCCAGTCTATCTTATTCTATGACCTTGATTGGAATTAGATTAATTTTACCATTACCAGTTAAAATCACATGACACTCGATAGCAGTAAATTGGCTGGGGTAGTTCGGTGAATAAATTTCTTTATTTTCTGGATTGCCTACACTGAAGCTACGACATTGTTCTTCAAGAATGTTTTCTGATTGAAAGAAAAATGTATTATTTGGACGATGAGTTCATAAAACAATAAGCGTGTAAGTTTTAAAAATAAACAAATTGCATTTTCCAAACAGTTTGACTTTTAAGGCTGGATTTCATTTGGACAGAAACGCGAGGTGATTTTTTGCGTCAAAGCTAACCGTCAGGGCATTTTTGGCCTTGTGAAAACTAGCCCTTATTATATTGGATCTGCCGCGTACCAACATTATTATGTACAAACAAAAGAATTACATGAAATAAGTTGGGAATTGATTTAGCACCAACACTCCGGAATTTGACCTTTTTAGAAACTGTATTTTCAAAACAGTGGCTTAATTATTATTTAAGAAGTTTAATTTTCTAATTATTATTATTAATTAATTATTGTTATTAATTAATTATTATCATTAATTAATTATTATTTATAATTAATTATTATTATTAATTAATTATTATTATTAATTATTATTATTATTAATTATTATTATTATTAATTAATTTAGAGCCGGTTTTGTTGGTTAATTTGCCACAGTTAGAACTACTCAAAATTTTAATTCAGGAAGTCATTTTGGATATTTCAAAACTTGAAATCTGGAGGGGTACAATGTACCCCTGTACCCCCTATTCCGCCGCCACTGAGTTCCGGGAGTTGAGTGACTAAGTGTATTCTATCGGTGTTCTTACCGGGAAACACAATAAAAGGTCAAGTCTCATTTTTGCGGTCGATTTGTTTTTCGCGAATATCTGAAGTTAATACTTTACCAATATTAAATTTTAATTCTAAGTTATAAAAAACTATTTATTCATGTGAAAGCAATATGCATCGTTTTTGCAGTTTAAAATAACGGTAAGGAGTGCAGGTAATAAAATTAGGATATGAAAACTCAAGAAATATTCACCCCTGGGTCCAAACCAAAAGCCCGTACTGGGAAAGAGATCAGCGTCCCAAGTCAAACTTACAAGGAGACGACCCGAGGTGATAATCACCGATTTCGTTCAAACTCGGGTATAATGTACACCTGCATGAAACTTGAAAAACCTGTAAGGGAAAGGTTGCGACGGGATTTCGTTTTACCATGGCAACCGAAAACGTTTTTCACAATATGGTTTTGATATTTTTCTGTGACACTTTAAAATTTCAAAAACGTTAAATATACATTAAAATTGATTTTTATAACTATATTTCGTCATTTTTCATCAAGTTTAAATGCCATTTTATTAATTTGATCAAAATGAGTAAAAAATTACCAAATTGAGTAAAATTAGAAAATGATAAAATCGAAGACCTATTGGTACGAGTTATTAGTAAGTTTTTTAATTTCTTTAAATTTGTTTAGGATTTAGCTTTATTATCCCTTTTAATTATGGACTAATCTACTTTTTCGCGTATTTTATCATCCTTCTCACAGTCCATATGTGGTTTCTTCTAACTTAACTTATCGTTTATATTATTCTACACCACACTCCCCCCTTTTCGGCTTTCCGTTGCTATATGCAACGCGTTTTGAAATTTTTAATGTTTAGGCTTAGTTTCTCCTTTAGATTTGACAGCAGCCAGCCAGATTTCCCGCACGGTACTGATGAGTTCCAAAAAGAACGAAACCGGTCTACCGTTGGAATTTCTGGCTATTTTATTTATTTTTAATTTAGTTTATTACTCGAAGATCTATTGGTACGAGTTATTAGTAAGTTTTTTAATTTCTTTAAATTGGTTTAGGATAAAGTAAATCAGAATGAGTTAAAATGAAACAAGTTGGCCAGCCAAAAATACCTCTCCTCGGAAGAATACGCCCAGTAGATTATTTTTTATTTTAATTATAAATTTTACAAATGATATTGCATTAAACTAATTTCCAATATCAATAGAACACAAAAACCAACTTTAGACCCAAAACGATATTAAATTACCAAAGCAACGAAATGAGAAATAAAAAATTAGAACGCTCACGAAACGTAAAATATCCGTGCAAGAAACTATTTTATTGAGAAAAACCAACCCGTTGTATTATAGGTCTTAAACATTCAAATTTATATGGAAAAACAAAAGTTAAAGCGAAAACCAAAACTATAAGTGAAAGCACTAATAAAAACTGCGTGGGCTCAGGACGACAACCAAACGAAGCCGATAAAAATCAATGCAAATAAAAATCGTACACATGAATTATCCCACACATTATCAACAAACAAGAAAAATAACCAATAGAAAAATATATAATAATTACCCAACTAAGTAACAATTTAATAAAAATACTAAGGAATCAAGAAAAAGTCAATCTAAATATATTAAATTCATAAATATTTTTTATTAATATTAAGAAATTATTCAAGTTTAATAAATGTTATCAAATTTGATAAGAAAATTTAAAATTATCAAAATAGATCAGATTTAACCTATTTTATCAATTTTTAAAATATTATTATTTTTCAAAACCTTTTCAATATTTGCCCTATAATTATATTTTTACTAATATTTTTCAAATTTTATTAATTTTTAACCTTATTATGATCAATTTTGATCAAAACTTTAAAAACCGGTTTAAATTTGGTAAAATTTGACCGATTTTATCATATAAAAAAAAAGTTTAAAATACATTTTGATATTTCTTTATTATTATAACTCTTTTTATCTATTTCCTTTTCTTTTTCAAATTACATTTTGAATAAATTTTACCCATTCTGATCAAGTTTATCCAAGTTCATTATGATTTCGTCAAATATATTAAATTCATAAATATTTTTACTCAATATTACTAACATAATTATCAAGATATGCCAAGATTTTTTCAAATAAATTAAATTTATAATTTTTACCTGATTTAAATAAATAATCAAGTTTAATATATTTTTATAATATTTAATAAATTTTGTTAAAATATTTTAATTACCGATCAAAATTGATAAATTTTAAATTTTGAAAATTGTTGCTGTTTTACATAATTGTTTTATATTTTTCAATTTATTTATCATTTTTCTATTTTTTTTCCATTTTTCTCAATTTGGTAATTTTTTACTCATTTTGATCAGCTTGACCAAATTGCATTTAAACTTGATGAAATCTAATAATTAAAATCAATTTTAATGTATTTTTAACGTTTTTGAAATTATCAAAATTTGACATTTTTTAAAACATTTCCCAGGGGGGACCGTTAAAATCCTTGAGATTCCCATGCTATTTTCAATGGAAAAATTTAAAGATCATGTAGTCAAAAACGTTTTCGGTTACCATGGCAAAACGAAAGTCCATCGCAACTTTTCCCTCGCAGGTTTTTCAAGTTACATGCAGGTCTACATACCCCCGAGTTTCATCAAAATCGGTGATTTACACCTCGGGTACACTCCTCGTTAGTGAGACTATTAGGCACCTTAGTGGAACGAATCCGCGCTTCTCTTTGCGGGTGGGTTTGACTTAATGAATATTACTTAGGGCTCGTGATCCCATCTCTGCAGTTCCGAGGTTGTGATGACACGTAGCGAATGCGGCACAGGATCGGGTAGCTTTACGGCATGTTGGCACTGAGGTCGCGAACACACGTCCGTACTAATAATCCGACCACGTTACTTATTTGGGAACGCGGTCCATAACTGTTTTCAACCGTTCTCTAATTATAGTTAATACGTCACTGGTTTTTACAGTCTTTTCAATATGTTCAACCACGTACGTATGGGCACGTGGAAAGTTTTCGGCTAAACACGCGAGTTTTATAATATGCCTAATAATACAATAGGGTACACTTGTACCCAAGAAAGCCTATACTTCGAGATTCTTCGCTGAAAGTATTTCCAATGGGGATTAAAGAATTGGGAAAGTCCAAGTGACGACCACTAGGCTGGCGACGTTTTCCATTGAAGTAAACAAGTTGGCCTAGACCCAAAGCTAACTGCACTATCATATATATGAATGTATTAATTATTTCGTCACAACCTCTTCGCATGGTAAATGGATAATCTCGTTACATTTAAAACGTTTTTCAGAATACTTCTTTGATATGACATTGACTTTAATAATAATACAACGACCTATGACGTATGGAATTCAAACTTGTGGAATCGAAAGTTCCTCTTAGCAATACGTTCACGTGCTAAATATTTCCTTACAAAGGAATTAATGGTGTTTATAAAAACATTGCGTGACATAATCTTTCTTTTACTAACAACTTTTCACAACACTTTGATGTTACATTTAATTAAAGATTTCCCACACTCTAAATAAAAATGCTTCAAAAATAAACGGTCCTTCGAAATAGCCAACAGCTTACCTTTAGTTTTGTCGAGATAAGAATATTTCGCTTTGAAGCCCGAAAAATGATTATTTTGATCTGCTGAAAATCTCAATCGTAACACGGACCCATTTGAATACACGTAGCCTGGATTATCTGAGCCACAGTATTTGTACGGAAGTTCACCTTTATGCTCAGATTCAAGGTAAATTTCCAGTTTGTCAGAACAACAATCTTCGCTGTCCTCCAAAAGAAACTCCGAAAAATGTAATCGAATTATATGGTTCAATGGAGCTGAAAGGAAAACCAAATGCTTTTTAAATCCGTTGACAAAACGTTAAGCGTTAAATATTAGTTAAAGTTAGCTTTTAACTACTCAAAACCATTTAATACATTCGCTAGAACGAAGCGATAGAAAATTTTAAAGATGCATGTCGACAAACTCACCTATTAGAGTTAAAGAGCAAGATATAGGTCCGGGATAAGCCTTTGGATAGTTTGGGGAGAAGAATTCTAGGCTTTCTTTGTTCCCAATCCAGAATGCGTCACAGGGAGCGCGAATGCTTCGTCTGGCCGCTAGAATGAGATATGATAATTTAACACCATATATCGAGTCAGAATCTCAGTGGATAAAACATATTATTCGACCATAGTTTGAAGGTTTGCTTCTCTAACTTCATAAAGTTGTTTGTTTCGTCATCGAGAGTAAAAACATACGACACTATAAGCTTAGCACCCAGGGCACCACCGTCGAACTTTTTGATGCCATTAATTCAGGTGGCCATGTTTAATTGCTTAGAAGAATGTTGACAACTGAGCCAACAGTTATCTGCACTTCCTTTTCACGTTAAACTAAACCCGATTATATGGAAAGGCGAAACTTAAGAACTCTGCGGCGGTCCCATGGTAAAACCTACTAAAGTCAATTTTTAATTTTAATTTTTTTTAATTTTTAGATTCTTTTACTCAATACTTAACCTTCACTGAGAGAAAAATATTGGGTAGAAATTACATGGAACTCCTGGACGCACAGTAGCCAGGAATGTTCTGTATTTTTTACAGAAAGTTTCGTAAATATCTTTTACTTGAGATTCCTGTAATTTATACAAATAGCTGATAGTAATATTTTCAACCAGAATCATTGTATTGTATACAACTTAAATAATAATTGAAATTTCTAACACACCTGTAAATTTTATATATTATATTAAATGTTATATATTTGATTTGTTCTTACTACCCTTTTCTAAAATAAGTTTATGTACACTAAACATTTCCGTAATTAATTTTTAACCAATAAGGTACTTTAATTGTAAAAAATATTCAACAAATTTGCCTAATATATACCAAAGAGCTCCAGCAGAACTAGAGCCCAAAGCTAGAGACATAAATACGTGCACAACATAGTAATGCAACTCCTTGGCTCGGAATCCAGACACGTTTTAAACTTAGTTCAAACCACAAACACTAACGCGATGAATTTGCATTTAAATGTATAAACATTTATTTGTTTTAATTTGATGGGTAATTAAAAATATGACTCCATTGGTGCTTTTACGAGATGTCACTAAAAATATTATCTTCATATTAGTTGATTTACAACAAATAATGCATTTTTATGGATTATTACTGTTTGGTAGCAATTCAACTTCGACCACAATAACTACAGGCACTACCTGTATTTTAAATACATTAAAACGTCTTAATTTTTTACTGTAAATACATAGTAATATGTATTGAGCAAATATGTACATATATAACATTTCTACCATAGAAAATACATGGCTGTCCTTTATTACAAATATCTGAAACAAACCTCTAATTTTTACTATAAACAAATAGTAATATGTACTGAAAATGTATGTAGATATTACAATTCAACGATAAATACTACATGAAGCCCCTGTATTTTAAATACCTAAAAACCTCCTGTTTTTATACTGTAAATATTTCTTGAATATAGTAATTTAAACAGTACAGTACTGTATTAAAAAAATACAGAACGGGTGCTGTAAAATATTTCTGTAAATTCTACAGTTTTTTCTCTCAGTGTTTAAAAGTAAAAAAAAAATAAAAAATAAATAAAATCATTAAAAATAAACACTAAAAGTTTTCAACATTTGAGTTTTTTTTAAATCCCCTTAAGTTCATTTTATGGGTTTTACCCTGGTTAATCAAAAAACCATGGTAAAACGTGCTATTGGCTTAGAGATATTCGGTTTTTGATATGATTTTTTTCTAGGCTTCTTTCTGGCACTGCTGTTCTGGATAGGTTTAGTCTGCTACACAGGCAGAAATAGACGACGTTTATTATTTATTGCTCGTAGTTTCTCGACCTTGTGTTTCTTTAATTAATTATTATCTTCTTAAGTATGATATTACAGTGTTAATATAATACCATTTAGTATTATTATGTCGCTTACTAGAGGAAAACGTAAACTTAAAGAAGCTTTAAGGAAAAACATAACTGAACACACTAAACCAAATATTTCGTAAGTGTTTTTCGATTAATTTGAGTATGTTTATAGTATAATGATACATTTTCATATTTGTTTTTATTTGAAGCTCTGAGAGGGCGAAAAAATGCAACTTTCAACACCTGTTAAAAAAAGCCTGAAATATGAAGATCACACTTACAGTGCTCCTAAATCTCAACAAGATATTTCTAGTCATAATCAATTTAATCATGTTCGTAAATTACCACAGTTTAAATTAAAAGTGAGAAAAGATAAAAATATAAAACCAAAACCCATTGAACCACCACTTAAAAAGAAAAAGACAGAAGACTTGTTTGCTGTATCTACACTATTTTCAAAAGACACAGAATATTCACTGTCAAGCGCAAATGATCGAGTTGAAATGTGGGTAAAAACACAAAATAAACCAATGGTTTCATGTTTTCCACAAGATTATGAAGCTACAGATTTTGTAGAAGAGAAAAACTTGGTATGCAAAGGGAAATCTATTCCTCTAGAAACTACAGCTATGGTTTCTGAAGCGATAAGTGACACAGAACAATTTGACAACAAAGTTCATGATAAGTTTACTGGAGGGATGACTAATGGACTCAATATTGATATACCAGCAATAAAAGACACACAAGGTACGTTCCCTATATTGGACCACAACGCGCAGAAAATGTTGCTTCAGGATCACCAAAAGCTCAAAATAATTTTACTGAAGGGCTAAATGACGCACCAGTGGTTGATAAACAAGGATTAACGGTGACTCAGGATTCGCTGTCTTTAATTGTTGAAAACCACATACTTTAAAAAGATAATTTTGGGCAACAATATACGCAAGAGAAGTTTACTGAAGGGATGACTAATAGACTCAATATAGATATACCAGTAATAAAAGACACGCAAGGTACGTTCTCTATATTTGACCACAACGCGCAAGAAAATGTTACTTCAGGATCACCAAAAGCTCAAAATAATAATAACTGTGACTCAGGACCCGCTCTCTATAATTTTTGAAAACCACGTACTGGAAAAAAATAATTTTGCAGAAGAGATAACAGACATACTTCATGATGCTATATCAGGAATACCGAAAACGCAAAGTACAACCTCCTTTGGACTTGTGAAAAACATGACCGAACAGCACGATGCAGTTTCTGCCGAGAAAATTGACACACTTCAGGTCACGACACAGGTGGGAAATGTAAATCAAGAATTTGACAGCGATGATCCAGATAATATACCAAATTTTCATACCGTTGAAAATATGATAACTTCAACTCCGAATAATTCAGAGGTTCAGGCTGAAAATCATCAGCTTGGTGAGCCTGAAATTGTTTCTTCTTCATCAAGTCAGCCTGTAGAAATTGCTAATGGAATTACCCGTCCTAGTCAATCGAAGCCAAGAAGAGTTAGATCCGAAGAGGAGAAAAAGAGAAAAATATAAAATCAAACCTAGATGCCCTGGTCATACTGAAAAGTATTCCGAAATTTACTATTGTGAAAAATTGACTGAAGAGGAAAGATTTCAAATTTGGGAAGCTTTTTGGAAGCAATCTTATCCAGAAAGGAGAAAGGCTATGGCATCATTTTTAAAGCTACTCGAAGTGAATAGACGTAGTAGTCCGAAAGAAAAAATCAAGTGCCCATTAAGTATAAGCGAAATGAATCAAGGGAGTACTTTTTAGAAAAACACAATCGATCAATCAGGGTTTATCAGAAAATGTATTTGAATACCTTAGGATTCAGTAACGCCTCTGTATTATTTTCTCTTTCACAAGCCATGAAAGACTCTGCGTTTGGAAAAGATGTGACTGAGAGAAGATGAGTTAATAAAAAATCACATGCTTTAAATAAAGATATAGTATATGAACACATAGAGACTTTCAATCCTGCACAGGCTCACTATCGTCGTTTGAACGCACCAAATGCCAAATATCTACCACGTAATTTATCTTTGCAAATAATGCTAAATGATTTTAAGGAAACACATCCAAATGTTCATTGCGAATTAGAATCCTACAGAAAATGCATTAAGTCTCTCAACATTTCCTTTAATTTGCGCAGACTGCGCAGAATATGAAATTCTCAAAAATGAAAATTCAGTGTTAGTGTTGAAATAACTCGTGCTTATGAAGACCATTTGAAAAAAGCAACTTTAGCGAAGGACTTATACAAATTGTCTTTTCTATGGATCTACAAAAAATTTTGCTATTACCTATAATAAACAAATTTAAAGAGTGTTTTTTTACAAGCAGACTCGTGGTCTTCAACGAAACATTCGCACCAATATCAGCTAAAAAATCTACAACATCAGACAAAAAGACAAACTGTATTATGTGGAATGAAGCTACGGAGGGAAGAAAAGCAGATGCAATTGCTTCCGCAGTATGTAGAATTTTGGAAACTGAAACAGAAAAAAGTCGATTCATCCTATACTGTGATAATTGTACGGCACAAAATAAAAACTGGTGCTTTTTTACAGCACTGACACAAATGGTTAATTCCCTTCATCATATAGAATCAGTAGTATTGCGTTATTTATGTAAAGGGCACACCCATATGTCGGCTGATGGTGTACACGGTAACATTGAGACCGCTTTAAAAAAAGGGAAATGTATTCGACTATGAGCAATTAATTGATGTTGTAAGAAATACATGATTTCCAAAGAGCAGAAGATAGAACATTTTCGACATTGGAGAAGTTTCAAAATTTCAAAAAAAATAAACTGTAAACTCACAGATTTAGTTGAAGTGACTTTTCGAAGAGGAAAAATATCGTTATTGATAAAATATTCCTTTGATGAAAAAGCTCAAGAAATCAACTTTTTACAAAAAAAATTTGATCCTTATACTTTACCCGAAAGGAAAGAGAAACCAAGGGGTATTCTACAGACTAAGAAGGAAACGATTATAAAAAATCTTGGAAGTAAAATGCCTGTGTGTAACAAATTCTTCTGGACCTCCCTACCCGAGTCCAAAACATCTGAAGACTTATTAAAAAACATGGTGCTGACACATTTAAAAAAAATTAAAACAGCTATAACTGATAGTAGTAAAGGACGGTTACTTACGTATAGGACAATTGAAATAAAAATAATCAACACCACTTTATTTACGTAATAAGAGTTTTAATGAAACATAACGATAAAGTTTACTTCTTAATTTGTACGTATACTCCCCAGGCCAGACCTGATGATGCCTCTGTACAGAGTGCGAAACTAGTCGTTTTTAATTTTCATTAAAACTCTTATTACGTAAATAAACTGGTGTTGATTATTTTTATTTCAACAGCTATAACTGATTGTATTTCCATTATATTGTAGCACTTCACATATTTATAAACACCCATTTAATATTTTATGTGATTAAAGATGGATATACATTCAAATATTACTTCAAATTACCAAAATACAAATGATAGCTAGATTTAATAAAAATTTACCTAAAATTGAAATGAAATCAATATTTGTAATGCCTTATAATGACAAATGTGAGAATTTAGGTAGTCATCATTTTTAAATAAAACAATTATATTTGTTACTAGTACAAAATAGTATTAAATATTTTTAATGTTTGAAAGTTCCTGGTATAAAGAATCTCAAAAATGAAATGTGCCAAAAAATATAATACAAAGAAATATTTATATGACAAGCTATAAGTGAGAAGATTCTTTGTCACAGATAACAACGGTTTTTATAATTGAATGAACTTTTAAACAAACTTAGTTTAGCAAAAAAAGATATTAATGTTACGAGAAATGTAATGTGTTTGATTGATGTATTGAAATATTTCAATTTTTTTATAATAAAAGGCAATAGTGATAACTTTTCTTCTTTCATTTTGAAGCGGTAAAAATAGATGAAAAAATTCAAATGATTAGGAACTTATTTCCTTAAATTAAATACTAAGATAAAAGTACCATTAATTTGATTTTAATTCTTTAACGCAATTTAATATTTTATATGTTTATATTTAAATTAAAAAATATTTTTTCAAAATAGAGCAGGTACTACTATGAAAATTCTATTAATCTACTTAAGCTTAGGAAGTAACAACGAAGGTGGAACAAAAGGTTTGGATGTGAAAAAGTGGTTATATTATTTGTGCCACATAATAGGTTTTACCAATAAAAATTGTATTTTATTTTGAGTCAAAATATTATTGGCAACATAATAGGTTTTACCATGGAAAAGAAGTGATATTATTTAGAGTCGAGAAAATGATTTGCAACATAATAGGTTTTACCATGGAAAAGAAGTGATATTATTTAGAGTCGAGAAAATGATTTGCAACATAATAGGTTTTACCACGGAAAAGAGGTGGATTATATTTTGGGTCAAAAATTTTATTTGAAACATAATAGGTTTTACCATTTAAAAGAGGTGATTATATTTTGGGTCAAAAATATTATTTGAAACATAATAGGTTTTACCATGGAAAAGAGGTGATTATATTTTGGGTCAAAAATATTATTTGTAACATAATAGGTTTTACCACGGAAAAGAGGTGGTTTTATTTTGAGTCGAAAAGATGATTTGCAACATATTAGGTTTTACCATGGAAAAGAGGAGATTTTATTTTGAGTCGAAAAGATGATTTTCAACATATTAGGTTTTACCATGGAAAAGAGGAGATTTTATTTTGAGTCGAAAAGATGATTTGCAACATATTAGGTTTTACCATGGAAAAGAGGAGATTTTATTTTGAGTCGAAAAGATGATTTGCAACATATTAGGTTTTACCACGGAAAAGAGGTGATTTTATTTTGAGTTAAAAATATTAATTGCAAAGTAATAGGATATTATTTAGAGTCGAAAAGGTTTTGAGTATAAATTGGTTAAATACTAAAGAAAATAACCACTAATTTTCAACTTAAGTGATTTTACCGTGGAAACGTGCCACTTTATATAAATTCAAAAATTTAAATACTCAACATGAAAGATTTAATTGTCCAAATCCGTCAATTTTCTGACGTAAGAAACAGTAAATTTTGCAAAATATGAGGATTTAGCATGGAAATTATAGGTGATATACTTTAAGTAAAAAATATTATTTGTTAAAATTAACACTTTATTTTAAAAAATATAAGCAACATAGGTTATTTGAAAAATATAAATTATCTTCTTTCCCATGTTAAAATATTGTATTTTCTACATAGAAAGTGTTACCGTAGAAAAGAACCAATTTTTATTTGTTGAAACCTACTATATACCGCATAACATGCTTTTTCTTGGAAATATTTTACTTTTTTTCAGATTTATTCCATGGTAAAACCGACTTTTAAAAGTTGTTAATTATCTAATAACAATTAAGCCCAAAAATGCACCTAAATGATGCATTCTGACATTTTTCATCTAAAAAATCTCTAAAGATGAAAAAATATTGAAATTTAACCATTTTACAGAAAAAATTACTAAAACCCATTCATTTCAAAAAGTCATTTTTGGTGTTTAGTAGGTTTTACCATGGGACAGCCGTCCGGGTTAAACTTCTTTTACCCATGAAGAGTGAATTTGCAAACGTTTTTACTTATTTACGAATATTTTATGTAAGTCTTCCGCAACAAACATTTTTACTTACAAAACAATTCTGGGCAACATTGCTTATGTGGTCGAAGGTGGTGCCTTGGGTATTAGCACTATTTAAAAAAAAACAAAACATGTGTAACTTTAACTATAGATTTAATATGATAAACTTATGCAATTGCTTCATTTTTAGCTCTTTTTTAATATATTGGGTAAGGAGTAAGTTTATTCTTGAAAATGTAAACAAAGCGCAAATTAAATTAATGGTTTTTGCCCATAGGTCTTTCGTGATAAATGTGCATGGCACAATCCAGGATACTTCGGTTTAAACAATCTTAGGTCATAATTATTTTTTATATTTTTGAAACAAGGAAAATCAACGTGCCATCTGAACTCTCTTTGGAAGCGGATCCAGCATTCTGATCTAGAACAAATAATGTGACGCTATTTCTTATCGCCAAAAGCGTTCACTAAAATTTTAAGCTTTTACGCCAAATGTCTCTAGTCAAACTGTGAAAATTTTTATTCGGCCTTCATTTAAATTTAAATCACCCAATAGAAAAAAAGCTTAACAATGAGCTTTTTATTGCGTATACAAAAATAAAATTGCTTGTTTTTTTTTGGCGAAAAGTTCTTCATTTCTATTTTGTTTTGTTTGCAAAAATTTACTCAAGTTTCATGCAAACAATTTACAGAAATTATCAAATATCATCAAATTAAAATACCTTCTTTTACAAACGAGTATGTTGCTTTGAAGGATCCAGACGTTTCATTACTTTCACCAGAAAAGAATTCCAACGTGAGGTAAGGCCCAGTGGAGACCACGAGCCAAGGAATTCTATCCCCGCTGAAAAGCTCCAGGAGATCGGAGCTGTTGTCTTGGCCATCAAATATCTTTAAGGTACCAAAAAATCGATTCACGTCAAACTCAGTGAAATTGAGTTTGACGATGTAGCCCCGTTGTGCTGAAATAGATAGTCAAATCTTTAGCGATACCGCAAACGTATAGGGCTTCGAAAATGAAAGCGAATTGACTGTTTTCATGATAGATATAATAACAATCAAGTCCTTTTGCAGAGAAACATAATCACAGTTAGAGGTTGATAACCCAAAGTTTACCTATACCTGCAAGCCCGATTGGGTAAGCCAGCCAAAAACGACACAACTGCGGCAAACAATGGGTGCTCGCTGGTAGGTTTAATTTTCTATCGTTTTACATGGTGTCTCAAATTAAGTACATTATTCTGAATTTCTAATTTTTATGCGAAATTTTCGATAGGGAACTGTGTAAATTATAATTTTTGAAAAATTGGAAACATTCAACTTTTGTAAAAATGATGCTTGTCACCGGGAGGGCTTTTTTAGTGCAAAAGTTGAACGGCATAATTAAATTTGTTCCCATGGAAACAAATTTATTTGCTGAAAATTAACCTAATCTTCAGAAATGAAAAAATTAAGTTAACGGTAGGTTGCAATTTCTTTTTGAAGAGACTTGCCAAGCAAAGGTTTAAAATACAGGTCTTTACTTTTTTTCAATATTAGCTGATATATTTTTATTTTAAATTGCCATTTATTTTATTTATTTACCAATTTGATTCGAAAAATACGGCCTTCTACGCCTACGTGAATTTCTGCGCGATAAATCAGAAACCGGTAAGACCTCTATATCATTAAAGGAGTTACGAAATGGTAACCTTCAACTATTTTCTGACGAAAGTTGCCCTATTTCGTACACGCGCCTAGTACAAGAAGTCAACTAGTGTCCAATTCATCGCTGAGAGAACCCGCGAGATAGGAATTCAAAAGCGTGACAAAAAGACATATGTCATTGACCAAAGGAATGTCGTGTGGCGCAATCGTTTGTTCATTTTAAATAAAGTTTAAATAATTCTACCCATTATCACGATTTAAAAGAAAACATCGAGGTATTTGGTGGATTAGAGTTATTTTTAGTGTTGTAAGTCGAATATTTCTTCTGCTCGGACAATTTTCCGGAAAATGACCGAGGAAAATTTTCAGTATGATTCAGAAAGAAAAACAAAAAAAGGTTTCAATCCATGATTAGTCTAATATATTGTTTGCAAATTTCAATAAAGCGTAATTTTCGCCTAATTTCTCGAATCATAAAGTAAAACTTCACCTCTAGACTAGTTTAAACTGATTAACAATGTAACACTATCAATGTTTTGTTCTATGTTTACTGATATCAGACATTATACATCGATAAAAAGTTAAAAACTTTAAAAACCCTTAAAAGGTAATTTATGTTTCAATTTTTTATTTTAACGATTTACGGAAAACTTTCTAAAAATGTTTCCGCAATTTATATTTCTGGAAAATTAACAACACTAGGACTCTTTTTAAATTTACTGTTTTAGTGACTAATTGGCACATATTTATCGTGAAAGAGAACAATCGTCTGAAACTAACAGAACACGAAAGAAATCTGAATTTTAAAATATTACGAAAACTGCAATCTTTACTTAAAAATATGGATGAACAAAATCTTTGAACTATTGAAATACGTTAGTTGGTGCTAATAAAAAAGCACACAAACAGAACGAAAATATTTAACATCCAAGATTCTTAAAAAAAAGGTATTTCCACCTAGTGCAAACTCGCTTTTTCGTAAGCTCAAAAATTGAGTCATTTCAATCAAACATGTTTTAGTATGCCCTTAAACGTTCTTATTAAAAGTTTTGTTTTCCATTGAAAAAAAAAAAATTTCGAAAACGTAAATCTTTTTTTATCATAAAATGTTCGAGAAAATTGAGAATAACTGAATGTTGAACAGAACTATTCTCGAATTACCTGAGATGGTGAATTTGCAGCTGAGATTTAGCGGGAAAAAATCGGGATAGTTGGGCGACGAAATCTCTGGCCAGTTTGGATTAAAGCGGAAATCTCCACACGGATCGGTTTGATTTTGGCTTGTCTCTGAAATAAAGACTCTTTATTTGATAAATGAAATATGAATGGATGCGTTATGGTCTCAAGACAATTTAATTCGGTGTAAGTAAATGAAACGGGTGAACCATTTTGTTCTTATCCTTTATTCTCCTACGATTAGCCTTCAATTACTTGGTTTCGGTGACGGTAACCAACTTCAATTGAAAATAAATTTTTTAATGGAAACCTTTTCCAAAGTTTCTTTTTATTGCTGTGTTTAACAATAATTATAATTCCATCGTAAAACCGTGAAGCTAACCTTGACAAATATTTAGCGATTTGTCATCGTCCTATGTGTAGAGTGGTTTTTAAAATAAATTTAAATCATATACAGATTTAAAGCCTCTAAATTGACTATCTTAATTTAATTTTAAATAACGATACTTAAAAACACGGGTGAGGCCATATACCATGAATATATATATTAAAATTCCCCAGTTACAACATCTGCCGGTCGCGGAACATTTTGCTCCGCTCAACGGCTATGACTATGTTTTCATGGAGGTAGGAAATGCGGATTTGATTAAATCCCGATTTTGTTCTCAGCGGGGAGCTTTTTAAGAAACTCGTATTTGGACGTTTTCATGGAAGTCCACTCTCGACTTTCAATCGGGTTTAAACCCCCCAGAAACCTCTACACTTGGAATGTTCTGACTACTCTCTCGACTTCCTTCGGTTAAGGGCAGCTGGCCGGTCGTTTCATTTTGCAGTAACGCGTGATTAGTGTAAACTCCAAGCAAATGGATGCCAGTTTAATGCTAAAAACCGCTTTAGCTTTAATTTCCCAATTTATTAGCTTAGGAAAATTAATATGTCAACGAGCAACAAATTCAATCCTAAGAAGGAGAAGAATTGTTTCGTTGGCCATTACTAAAATTAAGCTATATTCAGAATTCGGTTCCACTAACTTCTTCAAATGAGCCCAATCCTACTTTAGAGTTCTTATCTGTAGTTTACGTCACTGGGAATTTACCAGGTTACCACCCCCTCTTCCGCGGCTTCTTCGGTTATTTTATATAAAAATTAAAAATGTAAAAATTGAATTGTTCGCGTACGATTACAAAAAACCTATTTGCAAAATTTACTAATTTAATCACGTCAACAATTAAATGTATTGTTTATATCTTTATATTTACGCTTACATTTATTTTTTATTTTAAAAAAGTGTCGTTAAAACCTAGGTTAAAACATGTGAAACCACAACTTTTTAGTAGTGCTCGGAATTATTTATTCATTTTCATAAATTGCGATATTTTTTTTCGTCATTTTTGTGAAGAAATAAACTTCTTATGTAACCAACGATTTCGTTAATCTACTACTCATTCAACTTATTCAAATAAATAATTGTTTTTATTAAGTTTTAGGTGTATCCACTTTCGTTTATTCAGCTATTTCATCTTAAAATATTACTATATAAATTAAGGCTAAAAGTATTTATTCGCGAATAAAAAAAAACAAAGTCCGAGCACTACTTATTAGTTACTACATTTCCAACTAAATAAACCCCCAGTGTGTCAAACACGTGTTCGTGCGTTTTCATTCGTAGAAAATCCGAATTTACCAAGGAAATACGGGTGCGTTTCCCGTATTTCAGAAAATACGTATTTTCTCAAATACGAGCGTTTTCATTCAGTGTAGCACGGATTTAGAAATACGGATTGAGGAAATCCGTATTTCCTACCTCCATGAAAACATAGTCATTGTTGCTATTACAAAACCCAAATTTAACCAGGCTTATAAAAAGAGCGACTCTGCTTTGGAACCTTTATAACTAATTAACTCCTCAACTGTGGCGAGTGACGATGATACTGAATGATAAAACATTCGCTACTTTCGGGCCAATTGGAAAGCGCGATAAAAAAGTCACGAACTTACTCCCGTTCCTAAGAAATCCCCTTTGTAGTAGGATCATTTATATACTATATTTATTTAAGGTGTTTTTTAGTGATAAATGCATAATGCTTAAGAGAAAGATTGATATTGTGTAAAAACGAAAAAAGTTCTCGGAAATGGTGGCCAAATTTCATATACAAATGATTATGCTCTGTGTTGGAAAAAGATATAATTTAATTCCAAACGGACATTTGTTTTAGCGAAACGTCAGCTTTAAAGAATAATTTCAAAGGCTTTAAAAATTTCACATGAAATTATTACAATGCTTTAAAATTAGCATTTGAAATAATTTTTAAAGTTTATAATTAACAACTTTTATTCGTGTAGTATGCTATTTCGTTTTTTTGTTTAAGTTTTCTTTTATTTAAATTATGACCTACAGACAAAGTATCCGAACTGTATCCAAAACTGTACGATGGTTTTCATTATACTTTTTCAATGTGCTACAAAGAGAATGAGTTGAAAGAATATTTGACCATACGCTTCGGGAACGAGTAGCTCGCTTTGAAACGCAGGGAGTTCCCATTTCCGAGCGACACATATGTCAGAAGAAATCGGTCTTGCCTAGACACAATATTCATAGGAATTCCTGATCCACAAACTTCGTGGAAAGTATTTAAATATGGATCTGTTATTTGAAGTATCGTCGAATTGCAAGAATCATTTCCAGCACCGTCAAATTCCAAGAACGTAATTCGAATTCCGTGATTGCTTGGAACTACAAATAAAAGTCATATTTTAGGATGAATAAGAAGATTAATACTCACGTTATATTTAAAAATTAATGTATAAAACTACTCATAAAAATGAAATTAAAACTAAGTAATAACTGGTGTTTGTATACGAAGTTGCTCTTAATTGATTAATGGCCATCTTACATATATTTAACAAATGTCTTAAGACGAGTCCGTTTTTCCATCTTTGAGGACAGTAGAGACTTAAGATTCATTTCACAGCACAAGAACACAATGCTCGCCACGGCAGCAGCTAGATATAGCAATCTTCTTTGAAAACTTTCAAGAATCTCTATTTAAGCCGCTTTACTTCAATTTTTTTATTTCATTTTTGTTCGATATAAACATTTAATACATATAGTCCAGTAGATGGCAACACCTCAGCCATTAGAAGCCCTGTACTTGTAAAGGTTCAACTAAAACTATTTATCTGATATAACGATGTTCGAGTCGTTTGGCAATATTTAAAAACGCTTTCCAAATATATTTAACAAAACCTTCTTTAAAAAGCTGAATTATAAAGCTAAGAACTTTCGTTTCTACAAAACATCTTTTGAACTAAAAAAGGAGATTGGCACCGCTGACTTTTAATTTACCATTTTCGTAAATATTTTTTGATGTTAAACCCACATTTTCTTGCTTTTTGAAGCAAATTTAATAATTACCTTGTAACATTCTATGGTACATGTTTTTATCAAATAAGAACTTACCAGTAAGATTAAAAACGCAAATTATTGGATCACGTGATGAAAGATAATGAGACGGCGATTGAAATTCAGTTTCTTCCGTCTTTTCAATATTCAAATTATGACACATCTCTGCTTCTAGACCAAAAGGAAATGATTTTTTACAAAATATATTTCATACCTTTCTTGACGTATTGGGAAAATTTATTCCAAATGGAATTGCAGGCAAAATGATAAAATATAAAATGTTACGTTTAAACCTGGTTTGTAAATTTAAATTAGGTTCAAGTAAATATTTTAAAATAACTTATTTTGAAACTTAAGGAAATATTTCTTACCGGAACGATGGAAACTGTATTTTGCTATAAATGAAAAGAAAGCGCTGCTTTTTTCATTATCTCCGGAATAGAATTTCAAATAAAGGTGACTTCCAGTGGATCGGAAATATTTTGGAGCTTTAGAGCCTTCCATGTACACAATTAAATCTGAGTTTTCGTCGATGCCGTCCCAAATCAGCAATCTGTCAAACTTTTCGTAATGTGTGCATCCTCGCCCTTTCAGATTGAGTTCGGTAAAGTGTAATTGAATGAAATAATCTTCCGGAACTAATAAGCGAGATATTGGTCATTACTGTTTTTGGTCAAACAAAAGGGATATTCTTGAAATAGTTTTCGAGTTGTACCCACTTTTATAAGAACGTAATAATAAAATCTATCATATTTCAGTTGTGAAAGTAAATTTGCACCCAATGCTTTAACTGCCATAGTGGTTTCATCTCACGTTTTAAATTTACGTTCTAAACTTTTATAGTAAAATTTTATTTGCTTAAAGATACTACTCCGAATTCCCTAGAAATTTACCTGTCAAGATAACCTCGCAAGTTATATTATTTGGGTAAGCATCAGGAAAATTTGGCGAGTAAATTTCGTTCTTCTCCTGATTTCCGACTGTGAAATTCCAACAGGATGGATCAGTGATTAGGCCTTGAGGATTAGCTGCGAATCATTTAATCGGTGAATAAAAATGTGAAGATAGCGACCCGAAAAACGGAAATTTATATTTAAGTTCCACCAACTTGTTTGAAATATCTTTGTCACATTTCAAATAACTGCTACCTCAGAAATATTTTCCCGCTTCCCAAAATAAGGGATTACTAAGCCCCGCATTCAAAATTTAAACTCTCCTTTCACCTTTTATACAGTTTTCTATATCAATCAATACAATATTTTAGTGTGCCTTGATTCACTTATTGGGATTAAACACTACTGTAAGCCTATTGGATCTTTCTACAAAAATATTTATTAATTTTCTTTAATTAAAATTTATGTTCAGCTATAAAATATTTAACATTGAACCATAACGGGGTGGAAAGGGTTTATAAAAATTCCGTAAACCCTCCACACTAAGACCAAATGGTTTCACTTTGAACCCTTAAAAGATTTCCTCTCCTCAGATATAACACGTTTAAAGGATTGCAAACAATATCCTACAACACTTGGAAATGGAGCTATTCAAAATTGAATGTTATACTAGCCTAAAGGGAGTGTTGTACCATTTTTAAGCGAGTAAAGAAGTTGACAAAAAGGGGTAAAGGAGCACCCTAATGAAAGTAGTTTAGTTTAACCCAAAAAATATATACTATAAGTCACCACCTCTAGAGCGTGAGCTTCCGTCGCCATCTTGGAAAATGACCGCCAAGCACGCCTGACGTCATAAATTTAATGAAAGTGTCTAATAATTGTAAAAATTGGTACATTATACATTTAGGGCTTTCTGATTAGTATTATATTTTTTTGGTGTACAACCGTTATTTTGGCCACCATTTTGGACGTTTTTAGGCGTGGTTGAAGAAATTGTTTTTAAAAATAACGTTTTTATACCTTATGATTGCGCTCGTTTTGTGCACTCTACCAACTGTTATAAAAACTATTGGACAGCACAACGGTTCTTTGCGAAAAACGGCATTTTTTTATAGATTTGAAATGGTGGTAATTACAAAGTACGTTTCTCGAAATTTATTTAAAATATGGGGCTATAAAATTGGCTTTCTTAATATTAGGAGAGGCTGCCGACTTTGCCTTGGTGACCTTAATTGCTTTGACATGGACTGACCATTATAAAAAGCTCAATAATTAAAAAGTTATTTATACATGACGATCAATCGTTATACCATGATTTTGCATGTTATAGATGTCATCGTTTTTCATTGAAAATGCAACTTCGAAAGTTGTTGAGCTCGAGTGAAAATAATGTCGCAAATCTAATGAATAATCGAATCTGAGACTTACCTGAAATTACATTTAACATTAACTTGACAAGGAAAAGCAAGGTTAAACATACGTTCATTGTTTTTAGAGTGTTTCCTAGCAAAGTTTTTCAAATTATTTTTTTCTTCTTCACACCCATGCAGTAATAAAAAATTGCCAATAAATTGCAATTCTCGGAAGTTTCTGATGTAAGCAGGGTTTTCACAATCGCTTCACAGTTTCAAAACTGCAGATTTCATATATTTTTTCCCGAAAGTCTTTTAATTGTTTCTACAAATTTAGTGACAGTAAAAAACCTTATTTTATATTTGAATCTTTAAAGAAGGAATGCCCTTTTAATACGTGGCATACAACTGTGAATAGCAAACTAACTAGAGCTATAGTTACCTTAATTAGACCCACCTGAACGATGCTAGAATCTATCCACAGTTCTAATGGTGTGGAAAATATCAATAATTGAACGTAAATGTGCACACTCGTTTAAAGATACAAGTTCGCCGGTCAATTAAATAAAGCGGAATGTTTCTAAAATTCTATCCCAAATGTTCTGCTATAAATTTATTTCAGTTAAATCCTTGTTCAGAGAGATAAAGATTAATTTCAGCTTGCGACAGGAAGTTCTGGTAAATGTCGTTTCCTTTGTAGTCATTTTGCAGAAGTTAAATAGTTCTTTTAATCACGAAGTTTAAGGTCGGGCATCCTTTGCAACGCTGTGAAAAAATAAATAATAAAAATTGTTTCATGAATTTTTTTTCAGTAGACGTAAGAAAACGTTTAATCAGTTGATACATTTTTTATACTACCGTTACCATGGGAAAATTTTTAAATCTGATTCAAGACCAGAGAATTTTAATTGCTTGGTTCAGTGGAGCTGCAGTGGCTTCTTTTTTGATTTGGAAAAACAAAGGTTAATTTTTTAAGTTTGTAAATTTTTCTCGAGAACCCCAACAGAAGCTATTTCCAACACTTGCATCAAGATTTTCTAGAGACCTTGTGGAGGACACTCTGATTATCCCGAACCAAACCGAAGTGCTAAATTGAGCCAATCACTTTTCAAAAATTAAAAAGCAATTTTTTGGCCGTAAAATTCGTTATCATTTATAATGCAAAAGCATAGTTTCAGTACGGTGCGCGCATAAAGGTTTTAAGTTTGCAATTCAACTTAAAACTTGTAAAACGATTGTCAGTCTATTCAATTTAAGCTTAAATTAAATTAAATAAATAGGTTGCCTACATTTGACTTAAATACTCTGCAAGTTTTCTTAAGCTTTTCCAAAGAAATTGTCGAAACCTACTATACGGCACGTTCTTCCTCTAAACTCCCTATTTTCTTCCGCCACCCCTGAAAGAAATAGATGTTCCGTATCACTTAACCATATTTCCTTTTATATTACCCTGAATACCCTTTAGCTTTTGTCTTCATTGTTTTTAAATACTCCTTTAATTCTTCGAGAAAATATATATATATCAAAGAAATTTTGTTTTATTTTAGTCTATTGTTTGTTCTTCGTTCATCCTTACTGTTTTTCTTTCTTCTCTATCGTTAATTTCTTTGATCTTATCTCCAAAGGTCGGTTTTATTGCAGACTTTGACTTTTTTCGTTACACACCCTGAAGGTTTTGTAATATAGTTATTGAAAAACTATTTTACAGTGATAGTTAATGTATACAGCTATTGAAACGTGTAGCACAAAGGGCCTTTAACAACCCTTAATTAATGGCATTAAACGCAGCTAGATGGTCTTGACAAAGGTAGTGTCTTGTGTATTAGAATTTCTTTATTAAATAAAAGAAAAAAATATTGCTATAAAATGTAAAATCTTATTTAAAAACTTTCACAAACCAAAACTATCCCTTATCTGGTCATAATCGTTACATATACATAACTTAGAAAAAGGGGTTTGCAAAAGTCAAAATAAATATTACAAGGAGAGTGGTAGGATGACGTAACAAAGAAGATTTTCTTGAATTTCATAATAGTTGTAGAAAACTTAAGATAATAGTAGCCAGTCACTTTGATTGTTATGATGATAGTACGCTTTAGAGAAATATCCGGTTGTGATATCAAACAAAGAACCATCTTCACTCTGTTTGAATCTAACTGATTTTTAGCGAAGATATTTCGGTAAGCATTCGATTGCTTCCCGGTAAGATAATTGTTGATAATTACTCTTTCGTAAAACACTTTTCGTAATAAATTCCGGGAAAAACGCCCATTGCCACTGGAGACCAATTCCGCTTGAATTATGTCCGATTTCTTAACAAGGATCTCCTATGTTCATCTCAAATATAAAATAACAAATATAGAACCACAAATTTCACATATTTTAGTAGAGTTTAAAAGCCTTATAATTTCTATGTGACGGCCCCCAGAAGGTTGCCGATGTTAAAGTGTCGTTCGATATTTATTAAAACCTGCAGTTCGCACAACTGTTGAAAAGCGTTGCTAGAGTATAAGTAGGTGTAAATATTATGTTTAACGCTTATTAAAAGACATCAAAAACTCATTATCCAAATAAGAATGTTTAAAGGTGTAGATTTCAAGTGTAGACACTTTAACGGGAAACTGTTCATACGGCCCAGAATACAAACAAAACCTTGCTCGATTTTAGTTAAAAAACAATTGTCCTTTTTACCGATCGTGGCGATCATTTATTTTTACTTCCAAATTTATAAGTGTTATTTTAATAAGTGCTTATTTGCTTGTATTCTATACAAAAATAAAAAGCAATTTTTCTTAACTAATCTTTGTAATTATAATAAAAGCATCCAATCCAGAACTTTTATATTTGTGACCAACAAATGCATGAGTTACAAAAATGCCCGTAGTCAAATAATACAGAAGTGCAAGGGCTGAAGGCGGTGGCCGTTAAATATCAATCCCTGATCATGGGCTTAAAAATGTTCCTTAGAACAATTTGTTCCAAGTCCGCAGCGTCTGAAACCTGCGTCAGAAAAAATCGTCTAATTCATCTACTATTTTCTTAAGTAAGTAATTTTGTTTTTATTTAGTTGGCTAGTTTTGTTGGTATTCACGCAATAGTAGGTGTTTATGCTTAAACGATTATACAAGGGAATTAAATTTATTTATTTAGGTTTGTGATTAAAGCCATCTGTGTGTTTGTATGCACATGCAGATTGGTAAGTATATTGTTTGTTAAAGTAATCTGGGTACTCGTAGGCATGCTCATTAGTAGGTTAGTCGGTGCTCGTAGTCACATGCAGATTGGTAGTTAAGTTTGTAATTAAAGTTATCTGTGTGTTTGTAGTCACATGCATATTGGTAGGTAAGTTGGTTTTTAAATTTATATGTGTGTTCGTACACACATGGAGATTGGTTGGTAAGTCGGTGTTCGTAAGCACATATAGGTAAGAAGGTGATTAAGTTCGTTTTACGGACAAAAGTATTTAAAGCTATCGAACGAACGTTTAATAATTACATTAAAATGGTTTAATATCTTCGATTTCTTTTGCAATTATATTATGTTAAGGACTATAAAAACACCCTAAAACAACAACCTATAACAACAGGTTTTCTTGGGCTCCAACACGTAAGGTGACTTAAGAGTTGTTTCTACAAAATGTCAAATGTAAAAAAGATCCCATCCGTTATTTTAAAAAAAATGAAAATTCGAACCTCATCTATTTAATCCATATATTTGAAATAAAAGGAAATATTTTTAAAACCTGAACATTTTGTAAAATTTTATAAAAGTCCATACCATTCAATAAAATAACTTCGTACTTTTTTATTAATGTAATAGATAGGCTATTTATTTGTTCTGGAGGGTGTATGGGCTATTAAAGAAAATGTAATGTGAGGGTCAGCGTATAGCTTGCTACAGACGATGTATAACAAAGAGTGAAAACTTGTTTATGTTAAGTATGTGTCCACATAAGGTTAGTTTAATTTAAGTTGGGCTAGGTTGGGTTCGGTTGGTTTTAATTACCATACGTTAAACGTAAGTTACATAATCTGCTACAACGATACTGATAACACAATTGCCGCATTAAGACACATGCTATGGACGGAAGAAAGGTGAAATGTGATGACAGTCATCTTGCTTGTGTTTGATCAGGGCTTTTAACAATTGAATATACAAGTTCTGTAAGTTCGGATCCTTCGTAGGCCAGAGTCAAAGTCAGATTCGCTCTCAAGCTTATGAATTTAAAAGTGTACTCAGTGCCGGATTAAGCCAGCGGGGGGCCTGTAGCATATGTTACCAAGAGGCCCTAGGTTTTGTATGGTACACCACTTTTACAAACTAACTTTTCTCGATTTAATTACAGCAAATTTAGAGATAACACTTGACAAAGCCATTCTTCTGAGTAAATTACATTCAATGTTCATTAAGGCTAGGCTATTTAGACGATCTTGTCCCATCGTGTTCCTTAACTCACTTTTTACACGCTTTAATGTCGAAAAAGAACGTTCTCCGCTGCAGTTAGTAATCATTAAAGACAAGTAAATTCGTAAGACAATTTCTACATTTGGAAAACACGACTCTAATGAATTTTCCATTATAAGTTTATAAAATTGCAGTTCAAGAGCCTAGTGCTTTTCGTTGTTAATAGCTGCAGCCACATTAGTTTTGAGACGTTCCGCGAACTGCGCAAGTTCGTCGCCGAGGCTTTCTTCCAAATCCTCTTGGTAAGCACTTACAATATTTGGTGGTCTTTTCAAGATCTCTTCTGCTGTAAGAGATTTCAACTGCCGAAGTATTCCAAATACACCAGTCACTCTATGGTACGCTCCCACGCGTTTATCTAAGGCAGATAGTACATTATCAATGATGACAATAAAAACCTGACTTTAAAATTTTTGTTTGGGTGTTTGATTTTCTACAACTTCATCGAGCGAAAGTAGAGCCACTGGAATCGTCGTACTTAGTATTTCGCTTGCGTCGTCTTGAAGTTTGTTGGTGATATTCTTCGCGGTCAGTCAGGATTTTGGCTTTGGCCTCAATATCTGCAAATGTAGGCCCCATTGCATGGACGTTCCCGTGAAACGATTCATAAAGGGCATATCCCGTGTTAAGGTCTTTCTTGATCAGGTGACTGTAATGAAGCGCTAGACGCTTCCAAGCGTTCTAGAATTCCGTTCCATAAAATGGTCATTATTCCCGTTACTCATCTTCGAAACTAGTCCGTACGCCTGATTACGACAATCTACCGTTAAATCCATGTTATTTGACATGTCATCCAAAACTTTCTTGATAGTGGTAAAACCACATAAAAGTGCTTTTGTCGCATCAGCTCTGGTAGACCACCTGGTGTCAAACAGTATCTTCAAAATCGGGAGTTTTGAACCGGTATCAACTAGTGCTTTCGTAAGAAGGCCCCATCGATAAGTAGAAGCTGAAAACAATGTGTAGAGGCTTTCCACAAAATCGAAAAAATATGATGCTTCTACACAACATTCAGCGGCACACTTGGCAACCAAATTCAGTGAGTGTGGAAAGCAGGGAATGTATTCTGCGTACTTATTTATATCCTTAATGCGTGCTTGTAAGCCGCGGTATTTCCCACTCGTGTTGCTGACATTATCATAGCTTTGATATCCATGCAATTTTTCTTCCATTTCTAAGAACTTCACAAACTTTTCCACTGGTCCAGATGGTAAGACATAGCACACTATTAAAGTGAATTGGTCCACATGCGAAATGTCTGGAGTAGAGTCCAGTGATACTGAATAATACTTTCATTTCTTAATTTCGCAAATAATATGATCCAGTAAGCTAGATGAAATTACATGGATAAATTCCACGCATGTTGTTTTTGATAAATATGATGTATGTCCCTTTCCTTTATTTGCATAAGTATTTATATGCTGAGAAAGAAAAGTGTCGAACTTGGCTATTAATTCCAACAAACCTAAATAATGTCCATTATGAGGTGAGCCAATAGTTTCATCACTACCCCGAAATGCAAGACCTCCTTCTGCTAAAAACTGGATTTCTAAAGTAATTCGCTCTAAAACTGTCCGACAATATTTTTGTTCGGTCTCAATTTGGCTTATAAGTTGAGAATCGACATGCGCATTTTTGTTTTTGCAAACTAAAAGCGAAATTATCGCTTGTCTTTTCAACAATTTATTTGCGTTTTTCCAGTCGTCAAATCCTTCTTTCGTAAACCGCGATGAACAGACTGAAACAGTTACTTTGCAAACAAAACAAAAAAGTTGTCCTTAAGTTTCTGAATAACCCATTCACTCTGTCACGTGAGTTTTGTTGGTTGGTTTACGTGTATATGTGGAAAACGACTTTCGACAAAATCTTGGATTATTTTCATTATCGTATGTTTTTTTTTAAGACAAGAAATCACTGTTCATATGTTGTACTTCGCTGTTTCCTTTAGCGATCCAATAATCTCGATTGAAGTTGCACGGCCATTCAGGGACGTACCTTTGGGAGGATACTACAGCGGGATACACGACGAGAAAATAGTAAGCGGGTTTGATGGAATTTTTAAATTGCTGTAGCATCGTTCAATCTCTTTTTTCTTCTTCGTGTATCTTGTTTTATATATAAAGAGAGTACGCAAATGCTTCACTCACTATAACTAGACGCCGAACCGTATTCGCCATTGAATTGGGAATAGTACCGCTAGAATGACATAGGCGCGTTCGGTAGTCGTGGTTTCGCGAAATATAATATATGATAATTTTAATAAAACATTTAAATTGAAATCTACCGTAACATTCCAAACGACTTGACAAACTTTCTTTTTTACTTGTCAAATTTCACTTACCCCCCCCCCCCCCCCAACCAACAACGTACTCTCTTCGGTACGCCCCTGCGGCCATTCCAAATATCGTTGTAGTACATTTTGATTTCGTTTTGTTATTGACTTGTAGAAGACGTTGATAAATCGTGACAAGTTGGTTATTTTAATGTTAAAATTGGTAATGATGGTTCTTCTATAGCACTGCCTTCAACTACTACACAGTGAGACGCGACTTCTGTATTTTCTGCTTCGATTTCTTTGGATACAGCATCATCACGCACGACATTGAAAAATTCAGACAGCTTGAGTGTTTAAGATATAACACCTTGGTTCTTTTTTCTTTTTCATCTTTTGCTTTACGTTTAGCACTTCCAGAAGCGTATTGTCGACCCCTATTGTCGACCCGTATCTTTGGCTCTGCCTCCCATGTTGACTACCTCGATCTGGGTATTCAACGAAAAAAACGCACTTCCGGTAAACTTACAAAACACCCTATACCCTGCAAAATATTAGAGCAGTCTACAAATGCAGCAGCAAGAATTTTTAATTTTTAACAAAAAAAGTTTTTTGATAAGTGTTAAAATCTTTTAATTTAGCCCTCCAAGTTAATAAGCTAAAAAATGTAGATCACATAGTATTGACCAAACATATTCGGTACCGTCGTCTATCCTGCTTTATTCAAGACAACCAAACAATGTAAGTAGATGATTTAACCGTCAAATACCAATGCATATTTGGGAAACAATAAAAAAGTAAAAATGGCCAAAGGTTTTAAAAATTATATTTTCCTACACATTGATTTCAGTATTACGTTACATTACTCTATAATAGCCTACATAGAAACTAAGGATTAGTAGGAATTTAAATGGATTATATGTAACGGTATATTACTATTAACTAATCAGTTTATTATGTAATCCTGGGTGGTCGTGCACCCTACTACATCATAAAAATATAAACGTTTGAGGGAAACGTTTAAGTTTTAGTTTCACTTTCGATTAAGTACGATTTTCAAATTTAACGGTTAATTCAGGATTATTAAACTTTGTTAACCAATTACTATACGTATTATCATGTTACTTATGTCATGTATATTTAATGAAGTAATAAAAAATAGAAAATAGAAAAAGAACTTACAAACTTCAAAGCTCGTGTCGAATGAGTGACCTACAGAGTAAGCTTATCCAACTATCCGTTTCCGTTAATCTAAAGATTAAACACGATCAGCTAAAACTTCGACGGAGTCAGACAAGCTTCTACCTATAATTGAGTTGGGAATATTAATCTAGAGATCCATCAAATCTGCTCCCCGTGAAACAAGGTTTAAAAATTACGAATGTACGGTCTGCTCTAAAATGACGAAAAAAGGTAGACAACTTTATAATTCGACCCGTGGCGCCATCCGCTTTTAATATGAATAATATATGATATTTAAAGAGATAGATGGCCACACGGGTAGAATGAAAAAGCTTTCTCGTAGGGCTGTGCGAGTAGTGGTTTCAGGAAATCAAGTCGGTTATCGAGTACCAAATTATTTTTCATCGAGTATTCGAGTCGAGTAATATCGTAGTCGAGTCGAGTAATCGAGTACGTGATTAAGCGGAAAATTTGCCTTATTCAAGTCGGAGTAAAAAACCGAGTAATTTTTTAACGAGTCGGGTTATCGAGTACTTGATTAGAAGGTGGTTTTATTCAAGTTATTAGGAAATTAAATTTAGAAGGAGCATTAAGTAACTTTCAATTTTGTAAAACATTCCTTTAATTTAAATGGACCACAGTTTCTACAACTTTGTAGGTACCGTTTATCGCTCCCAAAAAGTTGTAAAAACCCCTCTTTGAACTTGAAGCAACGAGGATAGAAAAAACTAATACTCGACAAGTTTAGAGCAGCTTATTCGAGTAATCGGGTACCCGAATATGCGAGTATTCTCCAATTTCTTATTCGAGGTCGAGTTTCAGTACTCGACCTCTAAAAAGGCCGAGTATTCGATGATGTTCGAATACTCGCACAGCCCAACTTTCTCGTCATTTTAGAGCAGACTGAACAATCGTATTTTGAAACTTGTTTCACAAATTTCTGACCGAAATTCGAAGTATTGATTGTACATCTAGATTAATATTCCCAACTCATTGCTTCTACCTTACGGTTATTACCTCGTTAGTAGTTACACGAAAATGCCGCTGGACTTGTGCATAATGTTTTGTATAGGCTTGTATAATCTCTAGATTTTAAATATTTTTGTTTTAAATTAAAATTTTTTGGCTTCGCTGTAAATTTTCTTCCTTAGGCGCTGGGCGGCGGGGGCCCCTAGCGTAGAGCGGGGCCCGTAGCATTTGCTACTTCTGCTATATGTCTAATCCGGCACTGAGCGTACTTCATGGTTTCTTTGGATCATAAAGCTAATTTATTTGTAAGGACAATTAAACAATAATGTAGTTCTAATTATTATCAATAAATTAGTTCAAATGAATACCAGTGAAGCATGGCTATGACGATAATGAATTTTACGACAATTGAATGGGTGATAAGAATGCTTCATCTGCTTCAAACAGTAAAGATATTTAGAATTACCCTAATTTATCTTTAAGCAATGGTCTTTTCGGTTTCAAAAACCTCGAGGCCCTAACTTTGACTGCGCTACTTGTTTATCTATCCCCGACGTCTTTATAAATTTTCAGTAGTCAGAATTAGTTTTTTTTCCTTTAAATGTTTTTATAGCAACGTCCATTTCCCAAATTCTCCTTCCCCCAAAGGGTCGCCCTTTCGAGTCGGAGCCTTGGGAATTCTAGATTATGGTCGTAAAAGTGTAGGTCCGGATGTGGCTTTTCAGGTTTCTGAGCGCTCGCAGAATGTTTATAGTTGATATTATCTCGCTTCTTTCGACTCTATTAATAAAATTTGCCAAAGACGAAAAATAATAAATGGCAGGTTTTTAAACTGAAACGGCAAGCTCTTCGGTTTCCTCTTCCATAAAACTTGCTGTGGTTAACGGTAATTAAGATTCCACGATAGTGGAATCTTTATAAGGGGCCAACATGCTTCTCCATAGACTTTGAAAGCACTATTAATGCTATCAAAAACGTAAGCTTTTTTTCCACTTTTAAATTTTAAGCCATTTTCATGTCCAAGATTCAGTATTAGGGAGGCTAGCGATAGCTTAACGGGTTTGTTATTACTGTCAACTTAAAATATAAAACACTTCATAATCGCAAGACATTGCATGGTTTACTTTACCGAAGGCTTTGCTTTTTTGAAACATTTTTGATATGACGGCTTTACTTATCGGCTGGGAAGTTCATGAGCAACCCTGTTCCAAAGTTTGAAAATAAAATATTTGGTCGTTACCGCATTAAAAGTTTTAAATCTTCTCAGTGTTAATAAACGTATTATTTGAAAATAAATTTGGTTGTGGTGCATTTAATAATACATAAAGAATTATATAAAAAATAAAACAACCTTAATCTTGTGTAAATTAATTGTAATCAACTTTTAAAAACTTAAGCCTTCGCACCCCTGTACGTATACGGTAATAGCTAAATTATACAACTTTCTTATATAATAATTTTAATCATTCTGGATCGATTAGTTTTTACATGTTTAATGTTAGCTATCACATAGTACTAACTATTATTACTAAACATTTTTATTAAAGTTAATGGTTTATTTGGTTGAGCTGCTTTTAATAATGTGTACATTGTTTATTAAAATATTAAAATAACCATAATCTTTTTAAATTAATTTTATTTCACTTTTAAAAATTTATGCCTACGCACGCACGCATAGAATGTAACACGATAAGAGCTGCAGTATCAAAAATTCCCAGTAAATTAATTGTATAGTATCAATTATTATTTAAATCATTGTTAACTATGGTCAATTATTAAAAGCTTTACCGTTTAATAAAGTTTTGAAATTGGTGCCCCAAAGATAAAAATTAGTATGACATCTCTCATGGTCTATGGGAAAGATAATCACGTGATCAGTACCCAGCAAACACAAATCGCCGTAGGACGTCCCTGCTGTAACGGAATTATTTTTTATCCCATTAACAATTTATTGTTGCTCCGGGTACTCGCATAACTGACACTATTGGGGTTAGCGAGTTAATAACTTTTACTTGGCTCAAAAGTCATAGGGATGTGTTTCGGCTTAACTACGAAGGTAATAAAACTATTCATTGAGAATTGCCATAGGTTAATTTTAATAGTGACTCCAGAAATTAATTTCATTCAACAACAAAACAAGAAATGGCGCAAAGGCCGTGAAAAGGTTATACACTGAGATACATAACAAATTAACCCGTAGGGTTAATGTCAGAAGCATATAAAAATGGTAACTTGACCAAGATACTAAAATAGCCTAATTGCTACAGCTACACTAACAATGCTCTACGCCCGAAGGCCATTGAAAGTCTTTGGGGGCCATATTATCGGCTTATAACCCGATTACACACCGCTAACCATAGTTTGTGGTTAACGCGCCATTATGAGTTAAAATTATACTCAAGTGAAATTAAAGGCAGCGTCCAACGAGGTAGTCGGTGGAGAGGGAGGATCGTCGGCTCCTGTTATCGCGGACCGCACATAGTTAGAGTTGGCGTCGAGGAACCGCTACCGAGGAGCACCGGTGAACACTTTGATGTCTTTATTTTAACTCTATTTTGGAGCGGTTGGTCCGTCTCTTTTGGAGAGAGAGAGAGAGAAACTCCAACTTAAGTTCTAGTTGTCGTTCGTCCACGTTCTGTTTCTGTAAATCACTGATTTCTGGTTTTAATCAAAAGGGGGCCGGGACCTATTTCATCCGGGTCTAATATAGTGTCACTTGGACCCAATAACCTCTTGGCATCCATATTTGAATTGCCCAAGAGGCCGAGGTGGGATGTGCCAAGTCTAATGACCAAGGGGGCACTTAGTCTTGATTACCCCCAGGGTCAGAGGTCGGGACAATTTCGCTGGTAGTCGGTAAGGCCCGCAAACCTCGCGCAAGATCCAAGGTCAGAGACCTTAAATAGCAATAAATAACCACTTTAATTTTGACACATTCAATTTTTAAAAGCAATATAACAAAAAAATACTTTAACATGAAAGCATCGATTCTGATGCACACATTACTGGTTTCAGGGCCGTGCTTAGAGGGTGGCGAGCCGGGCGGTCGCCCAGGGCCGCTAAAATTTTAACATAGTGATGTATATACCGGAGGGCCGCTACAGTCACATTGTGTCAGTTTCGCCCATGCATTTTGCCCGGGGCCGCGAGACCTCTAAGCACGGCCCTGACTGGTTTTATGGCAATTTCACAATTCTTGGAATAAGAGTTCGAAATGAATAATGAAACCAAGAAACTTTATGGGACTAACATTTGGGATCGGGCGGCTTATGACAATGCCTCAAAAGAAAAACAGGGGAATAACTATCGGACCAAGGACAAAAAAGGGTCGGGGAATAGAGACTATGCGCACTAGTCTTCCAAACCAATATTATTGATCTTATGCAAAAATAACCAACCGAGGATTCAATCTGTGAAATTCTTCAATTGGCAATTCCAGATGATCTAATGCTGGGTCACTTTTAATGGGGATGTAAAATAAAAAGGTTTCGCATTAGATTTAATAAAATCTTCCACTGGGAAATCAAGAGCCGTTTTCTCAACGAACTAGAGCCATGTATAACTAGAGCCAGTTATACATCTATAGCTTGTTATCTAAACCCTAATGGACAATTAGAAGTCAATTTGACATAAAACAATTATATATAATTGTTTAGTATAACATATTTAAAACTAATTTAAATACCGTTTATTACATCCAATAATATAGTAAAATATCCTACAGCAAAGTATTGATCTGTTCTATTTTTAAAAATAAAACTTTTTATTTTCCAACTTATGGCTTTCTTTTACAAACATTAATTTTAGGCAAAATATGCCCTGTGAAGCAGAGCAAAGGGACAGCTATTAAATAAAAAATGTTTTTATCAAAGCAATTGAAAGGTTGAATCTATGAAGGCGCAGATATTGAAAATGTTTTAGGTTTAAAGAGTTTTGTTTTTGGAATTTACAAAAGCGAAATATATTTATAAAATAATTTTCATCGTTTTTCCTCACCTTTTATATATTTTAAAACCCTTCCCTTAAATTTGAGCCTTGAAACTGTAACAGTAATCTGAGAAAATTTTTAATTGTACGTGTAAAACGACATTATTTAACTTGTAACACATATAGAGTAGTTTCACTCAAAAAGCATGGGTGACGTCGTATCACGTAACACTGAAATCACAGTATAAATACATATATAACAGAAACTGAACTAGAAAAAGTCATAAATATTAAATAAAAGAGATTTGCAATAATTTTAATCAAGTCTGTGTTCAAGTTAACAGATGACATTCTCTTCCTATAGAGATAAGGCAAGTGCAAAGAGAGCCGTGTGTCTTGCCCTGTGGCTTAGAAAAGATAAGTCATGGTTTTACTTCCAATAACAATAAATTCTAATAGGCCTTTCTAGAAAGAAACAAGGCGTTTTAATGTAACTATTAAGTCTCTTATTTTACTACCAGCGCTTATTCGACTTGTGTGGAGCTTCAGATTTTCATTAGGCATGCCAAAACTGTATAAAGCTCCGTATTGTTATGTGTAATTCTACCATGGATAAATGAGGTTAATTAATACATAATTCTACTTTAAACGAAAAGTTAGATAAATAGAATTTAGTATATGACTTATATATCATCAATTAAATTCATCAAGATAATTAGCTTACATAGAACGTTGCCAATCCTTTAACCGTTTAATTTCTTTTATATTCGTACAACATTTTTAATTTAACATAAAAAAGCAAATTAATTAGGTTATAACACATTACGAGTACTAAGTTGCAAAATAAATCTGCAAAAGCTAGCATTTAGATAGAAAAGAAATAGAGGGAAGATTACCGCGTTAAGGCACCCCTGTTTTTGACCGGTAAAATTCATCCCCCCACGCAAGTATGAAAGCGGAGATGGGCAGAATTTGCAACGCCATCTATCCTTCCTTTGTTTACATCAAATGACAGTTGATTTTCCAAAAGGCATAATGTATTTTATTTCACATTGGCGAAAAGGGGGTCGGCACTCGCGGTCAACTTCGTCAGATACAATAGTGCATCTATTTCTTTTCTATCTCTATGCGAGCTAGTTACAACAACGTAGCACACGTCTATCGGATTGACGATCAACACCAGAAGCCCAGAAATAAGCTTTTCATTTTAAAAATATGGTGCCGTATCAACTATCAAGAAATGTAGCCTACCTCGTATTTTTGTCTTTTTCTTTCTAGATTTTGGTCATACAGCCCTACTAATTTATCCATGGCTAAATGCGCGTGATTTTAAAAATTGGTTTAAATATGTCGATTAGAATAGAAAAAAAATCAGAACTATACACGCGTGCTCATTTACAATGAAAAATTTTCTCAGTTTACTGTTACAGTTTCAAGGCTCAAATTTAAGGGAAGGGTTTTAAAATATATAAAAGGTGAGGAAAATCGATAGAAATTATTTTAGAAATATATTTCGCTTTTGAAAATTCCAAAAACAAAACTCTTTAAACCTAAAACATTTTCAATATCTGCGCCTTCATAGATCTCAACAACTCCCCCTTAATTCAACCTTTCAACTGCTTTGATAAAATCATATTTTATTTAATAGATAGTGTAGGGAGCCGTTGGCTCGATCGCGTGGCATGCAGGTCTTGCCACCACCCTCCTACGCATTGTAACCCGGCCATCTGAAATCATGGCTTCAAAAGTCGATTGATGACTTAGGCCTAATGTGGTGCCTTGGGTATTAGCCTAGCTGATAATAAGCAATTTAGACCACCTTGGTTTAGGAAAATCCCCACAAATATGCCTAAGCTTCATCAGAACTTTGGCGTAATGTGAACCGAAACCCACTATCTTCCATGAAACTATACAAACCATTTTTAACACGTTTTTAAAGATTGGGTTAAAAAAATTGTTTATAAGGTTATTTTCTGTATACGACCACATTAATGTAAAAAAATTCTCGGTTAAGGTCCAAATGCATTTTCTTTTGTAGTAGACTATATGTTTTACGTTACTGATCAAACGTTTTCGTTACTATATTCGAAGCTATTCAGTTTGCTGAAGAAAGTTTTTTTAAACTTCGAGGGGCTTAAATATCGGTACACTGATTACAGGCCTTAGAAACCAAGTATGGTATTTCGTTTTATTAAATCTTTTATCTGGGACGTTATCACTTTAGTACAGTTAAAGCTACTGGCTTGTACACCGTTTGCAATAGGTATTAAGCTATAAAAGCGTGGAATAAATTTATTTTGCTAATGCGTTCGAGAAAATTCTTAAAAAAAGGAGAAATAAACTTTTAGATACTATAATAAAATATTTTAATAGCCTTACGTTTATTTTTCGTAAGTTAAATACAGCAATGCCCAAATTTAGTAGAACAGTAACTACTTCACCGGCTCCAGCTTTTCTATTCCCACATAAAATTTTCGCTCAAAGGTGCCTTTTCATACGTAACTTGGCACTTGTATTCTCCTTCCTGGGATGGACTGATAACAAGTTTTGTCCCGAAAACGTATAGTTTTGTTTCGTTAGATTAACACCATTCTTCGTGGTTTTTGAACCAAGTGATACCTGGCGTTATGATTCCTAACTGGTAACTACAGTCAAGAACGACATTCAGTTCGCTAACTTAGTCTTTTCTAATGTTTTTATATTCAATTCTAAATTAATTGTGTTAGTGCTAGGGTAAACCGTAACACGTTAAAATAAAATAAAATAAGATTAATTATATATAAACAGATGTTACGATTTAATACAAAACGTTGCACTGCTTTGCGTTTTTTAATTATATTCGACCAGAAATGTCTTAAAGTTTAGATTGCGAACGCAAAATTACTGTTATCATTTGAACCACTCTGGAACTATTGTGCTCGAGTAGACTTTGCTCTGACGTTAACCCTCATATTTGTTGTTTTGGTGGTCAAAATAAGCTTTTTTCCTCATCTTAACCAATTAATATAAAGCAAAAAGAATACAAATTACATAATGAAATTAACTCTGCTGATTTTATAAACATTATTGAAAATTCAACGTAATAATATACTCACCCGATCACTCTAAACTATATCGTCTGTACTGCAATACAGATCAGAAACGCACTATGTTCTATAGATTAGTTTCAGTATATATGATACGAGTAGCGATAGTTATCATAATTTTTATACAATGAATTTAGAAACAATAAAATTGATAAATACGATTTTTTTATATGGTTATTGCTAGAGGTCGGCGGAACAAATAAATTAACCGCAACAATTTCAATTAATCATTAAAATTAGTATTATTTGAATTATACGAATAAATTATACGATTAAACAACGATTTAACATGCAAAATTAATCCTTTTTTTCGAATATTTCTGAATAATTCTCGGTTATGGATAAATATAAACAATCGTATAATTTCTTATTCAAACTCCGACCTCTAGTTATTGCCCACGGAAGTATAATATTCGTGTTTGTAAAAAGTTTGTGTAATTATTTTCGATTTGACTATCGCTACTCGTATCCGATATACTGAAACTAATCTATCGAACATAATGCGTTTCTGATCTGTAGGGCAGTGTAGTAAGATCTTTTAGAAAATACATTACCCCAAATATTAATCAAAATATCTGACAATATTTATATCCAAACATCAATATCTAATGGATATACCTGGCAAGTCCGAAAATCACACATTTCTAATGTTCGAAGAAACAAAAATATTATGTCCCCTAGGAGGGGTTATACAACCACCGTGTCTGTCTGTCTGTCTCTCTGTGGGTGGGTCTGTCTGTCTGTCAGGCCTGCGAACGCGTTCGCATTTTCGGGGCAAAGGGTTATCATTGCGTACGCAGTTACTCGAAGGGTTGGCAAAACCACAGTGTGACAGTGAGCGTTAACGGATTGATTTGCGGTTGGGTTTGGTTGGGCATTTTCGTCAACGTTCACCGTCGCAACAGTTTTAATTCAGTTTGATTGGATATTTCGTTATTGTAATGTTTATGTGTAGGTTGTGAATGTTGAATACTTATTGTGAAAGTTGACGGTGTGGAGTTTGTTGTGAATGTTGAGTTCGTGTTGTGAATGTTGTGGGTGTGGAGTTGGATGTGTTTGTGTTATGATGGTTGTGGATGTTGAGTCTGTGGCGTTTGTATGGGCGTTTTCTCTCTAACTTTTTCTTAATGACTTTGGGGCGGACCGAGTGCTGAGTATTATGCAACCTCTCAACGTCCAATGGCAGGGTTTCCACCAATTGTACACGGTATTCGTCTTAGTATCAATTTGCGATTTTATGGCGCCGGTCGGGATTCGAAACCGGGTCTGCCTCGTGCAAGAGATGTACTCTAACCACTCAGCCACCAACGGTTGTTAATTTACGGTGTTTTTCTAAAAAAACAGCTTTGGCGAATGTCCTTTACAAAGTTATAACGTTAGGTACTATAATTTATTCTACATCATTTTAAATATTTACAAACTAAATTAATCTTATATTTAATTAAATATTTATACATTATATTAATATTATATATAATTAAATATTTATACATTATATTAATATTATATATAATTAAATATTTATAAATTATATTAATCGTATATTTAATTAAATAGTTATAAATTATATTAATCTTATATTTAATTAAATATTTATAGATTATATTAATCTTATATTTAATTAAATATTTATAGATTATATTAATCTTATATTTAATTAAATATTTATAAATTATATTAATCGTATATTTAATTAAATATTTATAAATTATATTAATCTTATATTTAATTAAATATTTATAGATTATATTAATCTTATATTTAATTAAATATTTATAGATTATATTAATCTTATATTTATAGATAATATTAATCTTATTTAATTAAATATTTACAGATTATTTTAATCTTATATCTAATTAAATATTTATAGATTATATTAATCTTATATTTAATTAAATATTTATAGGTTATATTAATCTTATTTAATTAAATCTTTATAGATTATATTAATCTTATTTAATTAAACATTTTAGTATTTTAATGTCAAATTTGATCGTGATCAGGAATTGAACTCGGGTCGCATTGTAACAATGCGGATAGTTCACCGCCGAGCCATTGACTTCATTTGGGCAAATATTAAAGTAAAGGAACAATTATGATAAACGGATTAATACAATATCTGTATATATTGTTTATTGAACTTTGTTTGTTTATTCTTTGGTACGGTTTTTTGTTTTGTTTTAATTTTTTGTTAAATTCTTAACAAAATTTCGTTAAAACACAAAAAGTAGTTCATTGTTACCTTTTAACAACGCTTAGGAAAAATATAATTATTCAAAACTTCCGTGAAAACTATATCAAAGTAATAATATAGCGCCACCGTGTGGAGAACTATCAATCAAACAGGGTAAAAAATATAATCTCTTTTTTTTTCTCAATTTTTCGAACTTTAGTGAAATCTCGACGGGTGAAAATAAAACACAAAATAAAGGTCAATATAGAAGAATAGGCCGATAAAAATATTATCCTACGTGGAGACTTCCCATCAGTACTTCCCCCGCGTAAGCCTGCAAAAAAGAGGATTTCTCTGATTGGTCGGAATTTACGGCCAACTTGGACGATTTTTTTGCAGTCTAACGAATTCGCAATTCGCGAATCGGCAAGTTTGAAGCGATGGATTCTCCAAAGAAAAGGTTTGTTAGTTTTTTTTTGATAAATGTAAATTAAATAGTATTTAAATAAAACAGCAAACAGATCCTCCAATTCCAATTAGACGATTCATTTTATATTTTTAACTTATAATTTACGTTTGAATCATAAGAAACGTTCGCGTAAGGCCACGATTCTTGCTAAGGCTTATGTTTCCCACAAAAATACTGCAGCAGACGAAATTGGTTTTTCACGTTTTTTTATAGTTTTAATATCTGTACATAGATGGCGCTGCTGTTGAACATACGTCACAGACCAACTTCCCTTTCCTACCCCCTTTCCGAAACCCTCAAGTAGTTAGGGAAAGAGAACAACTTAGGCGAAATATTTTTTATCGGCCTATTAGTCTTTCTTAGTTCTTGGCCGTCAGACGAACTACTCCTGGTGTCGGTCAAAAGTTATGAGGTAACTTTGCGGTTTTAATTAGTATGTTCGGTCTTCGGTCAAGAAAAGAGTTAAATTGTGTTTCGCGTTTGGAACGTAAGTGAAAGGACTTTAGTGTATGAACAGTGCGTGTTTAAGACTGAAAGTGTTAAAGTAATTGTGAGCTAACTCAAGTCAGCTGTAAGATAAAATTGATTGTTATTATTTTTTGAATTGGAATAACCTAATTATACCCTTGAAATTATCAACTCAACCTGTGAGGCTAATTAAATAGATTGGAAGTAATTAGTAATTAAGACAGAGTTTATAGTTAGGTAGTTTGATATTTACTTAAGTGTAAGTGTGTTTTGGTTTATTTTTCAATCACGATGAACTAAAACAAATCTAGTCTTAGACACTTGAGTACCAGTTCTGTACAATTACGTAGAAGGGATATATATTGTTGGGTTATTGATGAAAGTTAAATCTAGAACGTTCCATAGACTGTTCAGAATAAAAATAAACATTTATAATTTTGCATAATTCTGGTTGCCATTTTATTTTCTAATCACTCGCCCACAACATTACAGTTCTGGTAATCCCGAATCAAATAAATTTTCGATATAACGGCGACGGGAAATTATTCTCGTAAATTTATCGCGCGGCCTTAGGGAATATTCTTTTAACAAAATTTCGATAATCTATCGTTTAATTAAAATCGGCCCGATTCCGTTAAAATTATAAACCAAAAAGCGAACGGTCGTTATAATACCCTCTGTAGATATTTCTTTCATTATAATTTGCTTTGTATTATATTCAACTGATAAACTTGTGCTATAAAAAGGGTTTAATTCAATTGTGCATTGTTATAGTACGTCTAACTCACTGTTGTAACTACTTAACTTATGATATTCTGAATAAATTAAAATTGGTCGTTTAATTAAAATTAAAATTTTATACCGGGCGGGATAGAACTGGGATAACATTTTTAACAAATAAATTGGAGAGGTATAGTTTGGCTTGCCAACTTGTTGCAATGGTATTCCACGCGCCGATTTGAAACTGGGGATTAGTCAATAACGCCGTCTTTTAACAATATCCTTTATTCGAAACGAAGCCTACGAAGGTAGACCTTTTTAGTTAAGCGGGAGTGGCCGCCACGGGCGGATTCCGCCAAGTTTTAGTAAAGCCAAACCTATGTTTCTAATCTGCCGGTATTCTGGCATTCTTTGCCTCTAAATCGAGAAGTGAAATAAACGACGACTACAGGGCTACCTTTCACGAGCTGCACTTACTCTGATCCCTGGAACTAGTCTGTGCCTCAATTTCCCTAATTCAGCGTAGAAGTCGGAGCTCTGCGGATATATTACTAAATAAAAGCTCTTAACAAGCGTCGACTAAATATGCCTAGGTGGAAAAAAGGCCCTGAATCTCGGATCGTATTATAGACGTACGATCCCGGGCCTTCTCAATATCGTACAAATACGATCCAGATCGTACATCTGGCAACTCTGATAATTATTTCCTAAAAACGATGTAGCATTACCTAATCACGGGACCATTTCAACCTCCCGACTTTAAAGTTTTCTTTCGCAAAACGTGGCCCAGCTTGTTTATTTTATTTATAGGTGCATATATTGTTTAGATCGAAATATATTATCTACTCTGTTTAGATTTACTCTTTTACCTTAAAAGAGTTTCAATAGTCAGAGTCATCATAACTTGGCAGTAAAATAAACGTTGGCACGTGTTTAATTCTTGTCTCGCTCAAATTACCACCTACGTGCACCTTGGCCAACCGAGACAAAATAAAAACACTCGATAAATTAACTGAAACTGCCGTACTAGTCAGGGCCGTCTTTACGTGATTGGGGGCCCCTGGGCAAAGCGATACGCGGGGCCCCTAATAATTCCAGACAATTTCTTAAAGGCCTAGGTTTTTTTCTGCCTGTCCCCCTTTAAATTAACTTATTGGAGCACAAATACCCCGGTGGTAGGCCAACCGCTGAACATGTTGGCCTAATTTAAAGGGGGGCAGGCAGAAGAAAAACTAGGCTTTTAACCTCCAATGCAAAGTCCATCGTCGCCCGAATCTTCAAATATTGGTTCAAATAAAAAAATGCGACGGTCTACACCGTCTATATCACGAAAAGACATGTTTTAGATAGTTTAAAAATTTGTAAAATGTAAATAGACAATACTACAATTTAAAAAATGTGAAAAACAATATTTGTAAGATTCATCTTTTTCACCTTACAAAAGTTGAAAATGGGGCCCTCCAGAATCTTGGGGCCCTAGGGCAGTGCCCTATTTGCCCAATGGGAAAGACGGCACTGGTACTAGTGGTACACGAACATTTCTGAACATTATCGACAGGTGGCGGTGCGACTATTGAAACTGTAAAATTACTTAAAGCTGACAAGTTGTTGACTGCAGTGACGTAATTACTGCAGTCAACAACTTGTCTGCTTTATTTAATTTTGTTTTTAAGGTAAAAGAGTAAATTTAAACAGTAGATAATATATTTCGATCTAAATAATATATTTGATACAATGCGATTCTAATATTAGCCATTCTCTTTGAAATGTTTTATGGTTGTACAAAGGATTTTAACTTAGTACGCGCAAGGTCTAGCATATTACTTCAGATCACATCACTTGTCGATAAATAGGTCAGTTTATGACGTTTATGGTAATATAATTACAGATCTTGCCCGTTATTTGATTTCACTACTTTTATGGCCTAGAGTAATATAGGACGTGACGTTTTGGTTTAAAGGACCTTGCAATTTTTAACCGAATGGTTTTTGGGTGGATTTTACGCCTTTTTGTTTATAACAATAGAAGTGAAGTTATTATAATACCTTTAAACGTAAAAAGCGGAAATAATATTTATAAACAAAATTGGAAAGTGAACTTTCACCTATTGGGAATATTGAGAACTGCCTAGCTCTTTCGCCAACATTGTGTACGTTTAGATATTGTTTACTTTAATTTTTTGAAAACGTGACATCATTATGCTCTTTAATTCATTTTTTAATGTTCATAAATAAGCTTGTACGATTGTTATTAAACTTTACACGTTTTGTACTGTGTTTATTACTCATTGGTATCGTTTACCACACTCTGGCGGCACACTTCCCACCCTGACACTGGCGAGACACTTCGAACTCACTGCACCTGTTTCACTTAGAAACAACCTATAAATCAGTAGCATTCGAATGTTTAATCTATTTCCCTAGGACAAGATCTGTAGTTATATTCCCATAAACGTCATAAACTGGACTTATTTATGGACAAGCCATATGGCGGACAACTCGCAAGACTATTGTTGTCGAACTCAGCGCCCCTTTTTACCTACAATCCACCTATAAATATGTTGCATATATAGTTTCCAAGTATTTCCGTCATAGCGGGCATTTTAACCTTTAAGTCTATTTTTTCGAACACAGCCCCACGTTTTCACCTAGAATCAACCCTCAAACCTTTTGCATTATTTTTTTTAATCGCTGGTCACTCCGGTTTAGTACTTCTTATGTGTTTATTACTTCATGGTTTCGTTACCGACTCGCTAAAATGTACATTTGTCACCTTTAGAAGGACACAATGGGAGCGTAATTGGAAACTGGATACCAAATTGCATTTAAATCGGTTCAGTAGTTTTCGCTGTAGAGCGGTCTGCGAGGAGAAGATGGAAAAAGAAGAAAAAAAAAATTAAGCCTTACTTTGCCCCCTTACTACGAAATGTCGCCTCAACCCTGTTCGATGGAATTCGTATATGTTTGTCGCGTTCCTGTAACCTTTCAAACGATACATCACTTGTTTTGATACGACCTATAGGTTTTTAGATACGAGGGGGTAAAATCGGCTTCATTCTGACTCAAGATAATATAGCAAGTGCTCGGGTAGGTGCTCTACTCTATACCCGGAACTTGCATAGGTATGTACTACCGTCCCTTTTATGGCTTGATAGATATTACTCTCCTCTACAATTGCGCCGGGTCACTGCATGGATGTGTCCGCTCGGGTTTTAATATAAAAACCCTTTACACTGCGTATCAGTGTGTCACTAATTTACCAACTTTCAATCATGTAATTTGCTCTTAATTATTTAAATAAATTAAACCAGTTTATCGTTTACTCGAGTTCTGGTTCATCACCGCGAAGCGCTGCTGCCATAAAACTTCCACCAGCACGCTCCCACTGCGCCACACTACTATCTATGATGATCAACTGAACTGGTTGCCTGTCTTCATCGTATCCTGTTTCACAGCGTTCTAATTCCTGCCATGATGGATGGTCTTCTACGCCATGACGTCGAGAAGCTGACTGGTCCAGAGATTACTACAGGAGCAGCCTCAATATATATTGGTCTCAAGATCGACTTCACAGAAGATGGCTCAATTTTCCTTCATCAGAGCGCCTATCTCGAGAAGGTCTTGGAAAGATTCAATATGCTAGACTGTAAAGCTGTAAAAACCCCAGCCTCTATGCCAGATACCAGCGAAGATGGCCAGAAGACATTCGAAGCTCAAACGATGTTCACCTCAGCCATTGGAAGCCTTCGATATGCTGCAATGGGCACACGGCCTGACATCGAGTTCGCCGTAAATCGTACATCGCAAGCTATGGCAAACAGTTGCAGACTGGAACGCCGTAAAACGTATTTTTCGTTATCTACGAGGAACGACAACCCTGGATCTCTTGTTCAAATCGGATGACACATCGAAACTTGTGCCTACTGCGACGCCGATTATGCCGGATGTGAAAAGACCAGACGCTCAACCTCGGGAATTGTCTGCCCGATAGGATCAACGCCAATTACGTTAAATTAAATAATGTATATTTCATTTGTTTTTATTTCTTACATTTGCAAACAATATTGACAATAATAAAAAAGTTTCATAAAAGCTTATTTTAAAATGAAATAATAATCAAATTGAAAAGAAATATTCAAAAGTAAAAATTTAACTGTAATGGGACTATACAAATTGTTTGTATTGAAGAGCTGCAATTCTACTGCATTTGCCCTGAAATGTCACTAATACAAGTCTGTTTCTTTACTTCATTTTCACTGTAAAGGGGCTGTTATTTATTTATAACTGAAGTGCAATAAGTCTGTAACGAAACTATTTTTTCGCTCCAAATGTAGTTAGCTGGTCTGTTTTCACTGGAATTCTGCTATAAAGCAGCTGCTTTTTAGCTGTATTTAGACTTCAAAAAAATTGTAATAAAGTTAATTATTTGAAAGTGATCACTTTTCAGCCAAATGACAGTTTCCTTGCAAACTATTTACAGATTATAACATAATGATTTTGGCAGTCTGTAATATGACTGTCCTGCAGCTAAATTGCAGCCATGAAATTTTTGTAAGGTAGCGTACTTAACTAACTTCTCCATATCTAACCTTTCCTCTCCTAATCTAACCTCATTTATCCTTACATTACCTTACCGCAGCTTTTCTAACATAACCTCATCTCTTATTACCAAGCGTGACATATCATTGCCTAACAGCACCTATCCTTACCTAACCTTTACAACTTTACCTTACCCAACGCAACTTAATTCAACCCAACCTTACCTATCCTTACTTAACTCCACTCAACCTTACCTGATCTAACTTTAACTTAATTAAATAACCCAACCTACTTCAAAGAATGGCGCCTTTCCGGACATTTCCTCACCTTCCAAACATAACATTAACCACCTAACCTTACCTAAAGTTTTTTTTTTCAACCAAACCTTACCTTACCTTATCCAACCTAACCTAACCTATCATAACCTAACGTAACTTCATCCACCCCAACCTTACTTAATCTAATTTTGTCAAACTTATCTTACCCAACCCAACCTATTTCAAAGTATTGCGGCTTTCCCGACATTTCCTTTCCAAAAAATGAAACTTGTAGTAATGCTATATTTTCACGTCCACCTGAAGTAAGTATAATTATAGATTTTCGGTTGAGACACAATGCTCGTCCAAATGATTGAAACCAAAATTATTCTGTTAATGTGAAGTCCGACCCTAGAAACTATGCCGTCTAATGCCCGCTGTCATTTTGGCCAGGTAACTTGCCGGTTGATATCAAACCGTAGACACTTTTCTTAATTGGTTCTTTATTTTTAAACGTAAGCCACACGCGATAAAGCCCATTTTCATATTACAGTATTTCTGTACCTTTATATTCAAGGTTTTTAAAATGAAACAAAAATGAAGATTTATATTTAACTTTTAAATAGCGAATTTATCAACACAGTCTGAGGCCGTAATTGTAAAGACAATTAAATTTAATAGTTAAAGATATGATGAGGTTCTATTTATTATTTTAGAAATTTCAATTGCCGTTTACAAATATTTGGTTAAAATTAAATTGTTTTAAAAAAGCATCGATATGACCTATGAAATTTAAATAGTCTTAAGCTTTTTTTCCACTAGCGCGCGTCATAATGTTATTTTCTTTACGCGCGTAAAAACGTTTGAACGTTTCAAAGCTGAGAAACGCGTCGTTGCGCTCGCCAGTGGAAAACAAGCTTAAGTCGATAATTCAAAATAACGGCGGCATAATCGTCGTCCTTTTTCGGTATGGAGATACAGGCCGGAAGGCTGGCAAGGCTGCCAGATTTGGCTAGTCTGAAAATGGCCAACTCTCTCAAATGTTTTCGTTTTCAAAACAAATATTTTGTGGCGTAGCTATCGACTAAGACTATAGGCATAAAATGAAACGTATCATATTATATTAATTTTGTTGATCGGTACTCAAAAACAGTGTAAAGTCTAGAGGTCGGGGATGGTTAACTTTTATTCAATAGATAAATCTCTAAAAATTATTCGTAAAACGTTGTGATCAAGTAATTTATATTTCTGTATTATCCGATTAATTTTTTGATACATTTGTAAAATTAATCGGAAAACGACGCTTTTTTCGATAAAAAGCAAAAATTTTTCGAATAATACATATTTTTTAATTATTCTCCGAAATATTAACCGGTAAAGTTCTGTGTTTACACTTTTCCCGAAAAAATCAATTTAATCATGAATTATGATTAACCGTCCCCGACCTCTAGTAAAGTCAGTTTTCTGCATTTATTTGTAAAGTACCTTTCTCGGCAATGGATAAGAAAATGCCAAGTTTTTGCTTTAACAATATTTACGCAAACGCGGACTCAAACCTTGTGCCGCTTCAGCTTGGTGATTTATAGATATCATTCCTCTAACGCTATTACATCATAATTGGCGTTTAAGGCCTATTTTAATTTCGACGAATGCTGTTTTAAATGCCTAAATGTGGTTGTAATTAATGTTAATTATTTAACTTTTTAATATAATCGCAGTTTCAATAGAAACTCTTTCAGTATGCGATGTTGTCAATAGAATAAATTTATTTTAAAACTTTAGAAAATCAGCTACCATGAACTATATTCCACCATAAAAAACTTCTTGATTTCTGGATATTTGTTTCTAAAAAGACTTTATACTTTTGAAACTAGAAAGCTATTGCCGCGGAAACCAAAACATATTTGTTTTTTACTTCTAACAAAAAAACTCAAAGAACCAATCTTTTGATGCTTCATCACCAGACTAATTCAGAGATTTCATTTACTGAACTTTAATTGCCTTTTTACCTCTCCGAGGGGACAAAGTCCCCTAGGAGGGGTTATACAATCACCGTGTCTGTCTGTCTGTGGGTCTGTCTGTCAGGCCTGCGAACGCGTACGCATTTGTGTAGCAAAGTGTAATCATTGCGTACGCATTATCTCGGAATCCGCGTTCGCAATTGCTTGGAATTAGGGAACGAAGTCGAAAGATTGGCAAAACCACCGTGTGACAGTGAGCGTTAACGGATAAATTTGCGGTTGGGTTGGGTTCGGCTGTTGCTTTTCGTTAATGCTCACCGTCGCGGCAGTTTTAACTCATTTTTATTTATATTTTTTGTAATGTTTATGTGTTGGGTGGGAATGTTGAGTTTGTGTTATGACGTTTGTGTTTGTGGTTTGTATGCATGCGCGTTTTTTCTCCTACTTCTTATTCTTGCCTTTTAGGACGGATCGAGTGCTGAGTGTTATGGCAACCTCTCAACATCCAATGGCAGGGTTTCCACCAATTGTTCACGATTTTCATCTTAGTGTCAATTTGCGATCGTATCGAGCGGGATTGGAACCCAAAACCTCCTGTATGACAGGCGGACGTTCTACCACAGAACCATCGATACTTATTACGCTTTTTCGGAAATTAGACTTTCAGATTTATAGGAAGTGTATATTACTAATTAATAGAGAATTAAATTTCGGTGTTTATTTATATAGAACGAAATTTCGATTTAAATTTTTGCATCGAAGATATTTGAATGTAGCGTCTTCTCTGTTGATTAAAAACGAATGCGCCGTACAGGTTTCGAACCCGGGCCGTTCTGCTTGATAAGAAAGTGCTTTACCACAGAACCACTGACAAGTGTACGACTTGGTAAAAACAGCTTTGGCGAAAGTCCGTTCTTTTTTACGCTATTATGAGTTTATTGATGTCAAATATTTCCATAATGTTGTTAACATTTATTCAATAACAGCTTTATCGAAAGTCTTTTAAGCAGTTTTAAAGTTGTTATCGTCAATTTATTCTGTACAATTTTATTTTTTTAGATATGTATACAATTTTAAAATGTGAAAATAAATTATTTTGAAGTTAAATTCGATCGCCGTCAGGAATCGAACTCAGGCCACATTGTTAAGAAGCGGACGTTTTACCGATGAGCCATTGACATAAACCAAGATAAAATAAATGTAATATTTGTTTGGGTGGGAAGATTATAAACACCCTACGAAGATGTTTATTTTGTTTATTCGGAAGCGTATTTAATAGAATACGAAATTTTGGTTTAATTGAAATTGAAATTATTGCATCGATGAAATTCTAATTAAGCGTTTTATCTATTGATTAAAAAAAAATGCTCCACCCAGGTTTCGAACCCAGGCCATACGGCTTGGCAGTCGAGCGCTCTATCACAGAACCACCGATAGCTGCGTAGCTTCACTGAAAATAAGACACTCATCGTAAGCATAATAGATAATAAAGTCTTGAATTTTTTTATGAATGAATTGATGAAGGCCTAATCTGGTCTTTTCGAATGATATTTTAAAGGTCAAATCTTGTTTTAAAATATAAAAAGTATCTGAGTTTCAGTCAAAGTAAGGGTTTTATGTTATTTTTACTGATCGAAATAACGTTGTTTTTTTGTCTATTCTTGGGTATTGTTGGTTTTTAAGCTTTTTTTTCGAAATCGTTCAGTTTTAGTGGAACCTTTAAAGTGGTTACATCGTGGCTTAAAGCTTATCCGGTTTCATTATAATAACGTCGAAAATTCGTATTTTTGAATGGTAAGGTGTTGCGCTTCTTGATTTTCTATTTTCTATTGCTTGGTTTTGAATTAATTTATTACTGGACTGTGTAATAATATTTTTCTATGAGCTATTTTGCTCCTGAAGTCTGATTGATTGGGATATTATTATAAATTTTTTCTATTCGTTATTTTTGCTCTGAAGCCTGATAATTTGGGATATTATTAAATATTTTTCTATTCGTTATTTTTTATCTTAGCCTGATCGATTGGGTTGTTATTATATATTTTTCTATTAATTATTTTTGCTCTGCTCTGGTCTGATTGATTGGGTTGTTATTATATATTTTTCTATTGGTCGTTTTGGCTCCAAAGTTTGGTCGATTGGGGTTTTGTATTTTAATTTTTTGATTGTGTTGAGCCTTTTGGTGGTATTGTTGGCTTTTAATTATCATTTTTTCGTGTGAAGTGGTTTAAAGAAGGTTTTTTGTGTTGTTATTTCGTAAGCGAGAAAAATACAAATACCCTCTGTAGATATTTTTTCATTAAAATTTGATTCGTATTACATTTAACTGATAAACTTGTTCTGTTAATAGGGTTAAATTCAATAGTGCGTTGTTCTAGTTCGTCTAACTCACTGTTGTAACTACTTAATTTATAATATTCTGAATAAATTAAACTCCGTTGTTTCGTCTCAATTATTTTAATTAAAATTAAAATTTTATACCGTGCGGGATTGAACCGGGATTATGTTTTTAGTAAATAACTCTGAATTGCGGAGATATATCTTTAAGGGTTATCTCGAGAGATTAATACCACTAGGGACAATTCTTCCGAGGAGAGGTATATTTTGGCTTGCCAACTTGTTATTTGACAACAAATAAATGACTTAAGCGGAAAAAACGGGTATCGGTAATACTTTGCAATAACTAAATTGTTATTAATTAATTATCCGGAGAATAATGCACTGTGTGTATCAAAGGAGACGAAAGCTTGGAATACTTAAAAAGGTTTGTTTGCGTGTGACATATATTTAAAAATAAATTTGATATATATTAAGAAAAGTTTCTTCGGAAGTTCTTACATGAACCTCTCTTACACTGGCAAGTTGACTTGACTAATCTTCAGCACATCATGAAATGTAAGTAATTCGTTGCAATTCGTAATGTCATCATTTTAAGCTCAACATTGACATTGTACTAACAGATATATAACCGTTATTTAAAAGCAATATATTAAAGTAGGTAAATAAAATATTTTTGTTTAACTTTCTTGGACGCTTATCGAGCTCATAGCGATGTGAGGGGAACACTCGTTCGCTAAAAAAGTAAACAGCAAATCAGAAATCAAATTTCTGACGGAGAGAATAACCACGTAATGCAATTTGCGAGATTAATCTCGAAACGTTTTTGATCCTTATCAATTACTTTTTGTTTGCTAACTCTGACATATCGAAAATTTGCATGCTCGTAACCCTCTCTTCTAACGCGAGTACTATTCGGATCGATGGCTCACTAAAACTAAATTTGCCGAGATTTATAACAACGCAAAGTTATTTCCTACATATTTTATATCACAGATTTTATACGAAACATTATGAATAAATTTCTGTATGTATACCAATATTGTTTTTAACTTTGAAATAAAGCGTTCTTTCGATAACACAGAAAATTCATCTAACTGAAGTAGACTGCTTAAAGTATTCCAAGGATTCCCTCAGGTGAAGTAAGTTATTTTAAAATATTTGTTTTCACTATAGTATTTTAAGTAAATTTCAATTTTGTAATCACAAATCTTTAACCAAATTCTTTCACCTCTTGTGGTAGTTTTAAGAATCTATCATCAGTTCATTTACGTAACTTATCAGACCTAGGCTTAGCATCATTGGAAATTAGGTTCAAGTATTTTCATATCTTTGGCTACAGCTAGGAATTCTGTTCGAATTTTTAAATATTATTTTCCATTCAGTCAAAATACTTAATTCGAGGGGCTAACCACTGTCAGATGGCCTGTACACCGATTTCGCGTACCCAACACTGATAAAGGTACATACTGTAAAGATTACACGTTAACTCATTAGTACAGTCAAAGGTACACCGATTACGCCGAGTGACTAGGGGGGTTTAAAAGCTCAGCCTTTTTAAGAACGTGATGGCGCCAGTATCATAAGATATCTCTGTTCATGATTGAATATGAATAAATTAATGTTACTGAACCTTATGAAGTTCAATATAGAACCTCTTTCGGTATAAACGTAACCCTGTAAAAATTAATGCTTTAAAACGCCCGAAAAACCGGTTAAAATAGCAACGCCCTTAAATTCTGCCCTACACCCCACTATCCATAAAATAGTAAAATATATAATTATTTTATTTATTATGTTACTTATGGTACCATTAATATAAAATTTACTTAAATAATATATCTATTTAAAGAATATTTTAGTTAAAAGTTAGTTTCTTGCCCTCACAACACTTTTTTTTAAATATTTTTGTCTAAATCGACTTTGTTCTCGTCGTGTACCTCGCTATACTTATCGTGCTTAAAATTCGTGGTAGACTGTCGCAGATCTATCTGCTCGTGCTTAACCGGCGTATCACCGAAAGAAACATCAGCACCTCTTTTTATATTATACTAATAGATGGAAAGGACAATGAAATTAGGGGAAACATAATTACTAAAAAATATATCTATTTAGAGATGGGCAAAAACCAAATTTCCGAGCTCGCGCTTTTCTCTTTTGGAAGTTGAGCTCGAGCCCACGGTCGCGCCTTTCCCTGTTAACTACTGCCAACTTACTAAGGCAAAATTGTCGTTTTGCTACATAAAACATTATTTGACAAAATCTTCAAACCCTAGAACAGTACCATTCGCCTCGTGGCCTACAATTATAATAATTCAGGGGCGTCGCTAGGCTGTTTTAGGCGGTGCTTGAGCCACCTGAAAAATTTCTGAAGCGCCTCCTAAAATTCCTGAAAAGCGCCTCCTAAAGTTTCCAAAAAGCACCGCCTAAAAGGCGAAAATTTCCCTAAAACCATCTCCTGTAGCAGAAAATCAAACATTCCAAAAATCGTGCCGAGCTATCTAAACGAAAGTTCTCGGGTTTTTCACCTTCTAGCGACGGCTTGTTATCTTCCCCTCCCTCAAAAGCAATGCCCTTCTCCATCGGTACGATTTCCCCGTTATATTCGCTGTATGTTGTGCCCCCTTTTTGAAATATTAAGCCCACGTTCAAGTGTTGCCTAATCACTCGATAGTCAATACCCTAGAAATCGGAATTTCTAATCGTCTAGCGCGGAAAAGTTTCAAAAATCGTTCTAGTTAGTTATTGCGATTTCTATGGTCGATATTGACTACATCACTTCCACATAAAGAAACGTCACGAGAACAATTATCTTCATGTTATGCAACAAACACTTTAAATTAAAAGTAAATATTACTATTTTATATTGGTACATGTACCATGATTTCCATTGTTGTACTATAATTTTTTACCCTTTGTACAAGAATTATCGTTCAGAGAAATCTGGCAACGCTAGAACTCGGTAAGGGATTATACTTTATAACTTGGGGAAGTCGCCGTCGGTATTAAAGTTTTTTGTACGAAAATTACAAAGATCGCCGTGTAATAAAAATATTTTAAATATAACATAGTAAATTCTCAGTGGAAATTATAACGGCGTAGCTGATGGATAAGTTTGTTATACGATCGAAATCAAAGTGTAATGAAACGGTTGAAACCACAGATCATCCAAGTCCCGAGAACAATGAAGTGGACATTTTCTCACCTTTTGATGCTGATGATAACGAAGTCGACGTTTTTTCTGAGAGTGACAGTTATAACAAAAATGGGTCAAGCACTGATTTCAGTGCAGTTCTAACTGATTTAACTAAAACAAAATATGAAGCACCTAAACCAGCACTACTCCCTCAATATCCTTTTAAAGCTAGTGGTAAGCAAAATAGGGCTTTCAACCGATGTTGGTTCGACCATTACAAGTGGTTAGAGTATAGCGTTAGTCTCGATTCTGCATTTTGTTACGCTTGCAGACATTGTAGACCCAATAGTGCTAGATGCGCGGATGTATTTATATCAGTAGTATTTAGAGACTGGCAACACGCAGTGAGAAGGTTCAACGAACATGAACATACAGTAATTCATTAGAAATCTACCGAAGGGTGGGCTGGATTTAAGGCTAGCCAAAAGACGGGATCAGTCGTTTCTCTCTCATTGAATGCTAACGTAGAAGAGTTTAGAAAAAACCGAGCTTATCTGAACCGAGTTATAGAAATTCTGCTACTAACTGCAAGGCAGGGTATTGCCCAAAGAGGCCACAGTGAAAGTTCAGAGTCCTTGAATAGGGGAAATGTTTAGGAAATTTTGCGGACCTTTTCCAAGTTTGATCCAATTTTTGGCGAAAACCTGTTAACTCATTTCCCTGGAAATGCGTCTTACTTGTCCCCATCGTCACAAAATGACTTAATGAAAATTAGTGCTGATATTGTCAGAGGCAAAGCTATATCAGAAGTAAAAAATGCTATGTATTACTCAATTTTGTGTGACGACACTAGAGACGTTAGCAAACTGGAACAAATGAGTATTTGCGTTCGATATTTCTTAAACAATAAATTGCACGAACGGTTTTTGTGCTTTGAAGATGTCAGGGATCTTAGTGCCGCTGATAAAATTATGGAATATGATTTTGGAACAGCTACTTGCGTCAGGGTTATGACGGAGCTAGTGTCATGAGCGGTAGGTGCAAGGGAGTACAAAGGCTTTTCAGAGAAGATCATTCCATGGCAATATATATACACTGCTATGCTCATAGGTTTAATTTGGTACTAGTCGATACCTGTCGTGATTTTCAAGAAGCCAAAGATTTTTTCAGTCTGCTAGGTAGTTTGCACTCTTATTTTTCTACGTCAGGCATTGCACACAGGAAATTCAAAGAAATTCAGCAGACGTTGAATATCGTTAAAGCGCTGTCTCAGACTCGCTGGGGCTGCCAGGTCAGATCAGTTAGAGGCGTGAAAAACACCTATCCAGCGTTATTAAATTATTTGAGTCATCCTGATGACGGTGCAGATGTATGCAAGGCAGCGGGACTTTACTCATTTCTTGCAAAATTTTCAACCATTGTAACACTATTGGTTTTTGAAAAGCTCTTATCAGTAACGGAACTCTTGAACAACCAGCTCCAATCATCAGACTTTGATCTGTCCCTAGCTATCTCTGGCGTAAATGCCGTAATATTAACACTAGAGGAATTTAGAAATGACGACCAGTATGACGCTCTGTACGAAGAAGCCCAGAATTTTGCCAAACATTTGGGAATTCAAGTTGATTGTGAGGCAGAAAACGTTGCTGCTGTTACAGGCTGTCCAACTCAAGCTGAACCAAGACCAAAGCGTTTAAGAAAAGTCCCAAAAACTTTGAACACTTTCGTTATTTACGAAACAACTGGCCACAGACATTCGTCCGAAATGAAAACTACTCTTAACTATGCTGTAATCGACAGAATATTTAACGAGCTGAAAGGTAGGTTCCTTGATGGACCAAACATGATCATTTTGAAAGGCGTGAGCTCGATGACCCCAGTACTAATGATTCAAGATCGTGGGGTTTTGTTCTTTTTACGGAATTGAAATTCCAACTGCTGAAATAATAGTTGCGAAAAACTTTTTGCGAAACACAGAAGAGAAACACCAGGCACAGACCATAAGTGAGCTTTTGAACAAATTGCCCAGAAACCTTTTCCCTCAACTGTGGAAATTGTTACAAATTGGTGTCACTATACCGGTAACGTCTGTAGTGTGCGAGCGTTCATTTTCATTACTAAAACGAATAAAAAACTATTCAAGAAATACGATGGGTCAAGGGAGGCTGTCATCTCTAGCCATATTGGCAATTGAAAGAGAACATTCCCATAATTTGTGCGTTGATTGTGTTATCGACAAATTTGCAAGCCAACATGCTAGAAGAGTCAAATTGGTACACTATACAATTAGTCATACTCACTAACGAGACATACCGTTGATATGCAGAGTTCAAACTTTGAAAAATGCAAAAAAGTTAAAGGACCAACAACTTCGGGGGAAATTAATTTTTTTTTGCGTTCGTCAATAATATGATACTTTATTCTAGTCTCGATATTGTAGGCATTGCTAAAATAATAATATTACCGAAATAAAAATGTTATATCGGTCTATTGATTTCATGGTTTTGATTAAACTCATAAAAGGGTTTCTATTTCTATTTCAGAAATAAAATGGTTTATTTTCTTAAAGCGTTTCGTGATATACGTTTAATTTATTTGGTTGGTTTCGGGAGAGTGAAAGGAGGAGAGGACAGAGAAGCCTTCACTTTTTCAACGCTAACTGAATTTGACCGAAGTTTTCTTGAAGAAACATTATTAACCTGTATGGGGCCCCTTGAGCAGGCGCTTAAGCGCCCCCAAAACAGAAATCCTGGCGACGCCACGGCAATTATTATTGAAATAACGCGACTCAAGCTGCCTTTATACTACTCCTAGACATAGTGTAATTAGAGGCGTCCTCTTCCTCAGATTCTGTCTGCAACGACTAGTTTTCTTGCTGCGAGCGTTTCAAATAAATATTATCAGGTTCTCTCTTCCAATTTTTGGACTAAAAATCTAAGTAATTCACAAATTTACGCGATATGGTAAAGTTTGCGTTATTTAAAGGGGAAGGATTGTCTATATTAGGAGTCTATGGTAAGAATAAACAGTTTATCTATCGGTTTACTTTAATATCACCTTATTTTAAATGTTATAAGTTTATTTTACATTTTGCACTTAGCTCTGTGGATTAATTACATCTGTACAGTGCAAATCAGACTACTTTAGTGTCAGACTTAATTTTAGTTTATATAGTTGCTCCGTGATTTTGAATTTATCATAATTTAAAATTCGTGTGTAATTAATCCACTGGACTACGTGCTCCTTTGAAGAGCTGTTGGGCGGTAGAGGTAAAATCATGTTATGTTTTGGTTTCGGTTGGGAGTGTCACTTAACGAGTTCGAATTTGGCCGGCGTTAGAACTCAGGAGTCCTAACTTCCTAAGCAATATACGGACAGACGGAACAATAAATTTAAAAAAAAATGTATATTGTATTGTTATTTTGCTATAAATTACTATAATTGGGCAAGTAGGCTAGTATACTAGTCTTTTATATCCTACTAGTCACTATAATGTTACCAAAGTTGTGGAAACTATGGTTCATTTAAATTATAGGAATATTTTTCAGCATTGAAAGTTAGTTTATACTAATTTTAAATTTAATTTCCTAATAACTCGAATAAAACCAGCTCCTAATCAATTATATTCGATAACCCGACTCGTTAAAAATATTACTCGAGACTTTGTCTGAATTACTTGATTCGAATAAGAGAAAAATTCCTCTTAATCAAGTAATCGATTACTCGACTTGACTTCAATATTAATCGACTCAAATACTCGATGAAAAAAATTTCACACTCGATTCCCAACTCGTTAGCCTAAAACCACTACTCCCACAGCCCTACAAGTGGTATTTAATAGATAAATACGTTAAAGTTGTGTAATAATTTTTTTTTAAATCATCTTCAGCATTTCTAAGTTTTCATTTATCTATAAAATTAAAGGTGTAATTGTCTATCAATTTAACTTCTTTTCATGTACTCGTATTAAATATAAACATTCATGTATATTATACGTGCACTAGCAGGGCCGTGCTTAGAGGTCTCGCGGCCCCGGGCGAAATGCATGGGCGAAACTGAGTGTAGCGGCCCTCCGGTATATACATCCCTATGATAAAATTTTAGTGGCCCTGGGCTACCGCCCTGCTCGCCTCCCCCTAAGCACGGCCCTGTGCACTAGAAATAAAACAGCCCTCTGTTGATAATTCACAGTTCTGTTTTACTTTAAAATTAATTTATTATATGATATTTATTTATTTATATTTATAGTTAGCTTTGAGTCGGAAATACGCAAATTTGGGCAGTCGGGGCGACCACGTTTCGGAATCAGTTTACCATCACATTTAAAGTCGGTGTAGAGTCACGTTTTTAAATAGGGCCGATTGTAGCCTTACGTTTTGGAGTAGGTAACAGGCACATTTTTAGTCTGCAGAGGTCGAATTTTAAAGGTCGGCCAACCCTTACTCCCCTAGGACATTTCGACTGTAAAACCTAAGGTCGGCCGGCATAGCCATTTGCGGGCTTTGGCCGACTACGACCTGAATTCCAATGTGTTACAGGGGCCGTGACACGACGGACTATACAAATTCACAGTATGAATTGGTGTCCTTTCGGAATCTACGCTAGAGTAGGTGTTACTTAAAAGGGGAACAATTTTAGAAGCCACTACGCCACCTATAGACTCTTATCGGTTGCGATCCTTAACAACCATTTATATATCTTTTTTCTAAGAATAAACAATAAGAGGGGTCCTTCACTTCGTGGAATCTCGTACAGGCTTTGATTCCGTGATTCCGAATCTCAAGAATCTATCAGGAATCTTGAGAATCTCGAGAATCTAACATAAAATATACGAATCCACGGAATCCTACTTGAATCGATTAATCACATGAATCACGGAATCAAAGATGAATCACGGAATCTAAAACTGACTTAAGGAATCACAGTTATAAACCTGGGTCGCACTTAAGTCCAGAAAACTTATTTTTAGTGATTTGAAACGATTTTAATTGATTTAACTAGGTTCACACTTTTGGTCGTAAACGGTTTGAAGAGCTTCGAAACCTTTTGAGACGTATCGCGTAGGTGTGAAGATGGCTAAAGTTTTTATCGTATTCTAATAATAATCAGCTAGGCTAATACTCAAGGCACCAAAATAGACCTAAGTCATCAAGCGACTTTTTAAAGCCAATAATTCAGGTGGCCTGGTTACAATGCGTAGGAGGGTGGTGGAAAGCCCTTCATGCCACGCGAGCCGACACTTACTATTACCCTTCACCTCAACAAGTTTTTATGGAAGGGGAAACCGAAGAGCTCGGGAGAAAACTCCTCGAACGAGTAGGGAGATAACTTGCAAACTAAACGCAGAAGGAGTTATTACCAGTTTTCACCCTTTGCCACAAGCTGGGATTAAACCCGGCTCCTCTTGCTGCGAGGCGAAAGTGCTAACCACTCCGCCACCCCACCTTCTCGAGCGTATTACAATCGATTACAATTTGGACGGCTCGAATTTGGAACTTGGAAGGTGAGGTTTAAATCTCAAGCAGACGGATAATATAGTGAGCCACTTTTCAGGGTGGGGAATAAGGAATTTTTTAAAGTGAACCAGTGAGTGGCAGCTAGGAGCAACAAACACGGCACCCCAAACAAGGAGAACGCAACCCGTCAAAAGTTGTGAATTTTTTTTGGGTACATTTTTCATTGGTTAGACGCTTTAGTGCCTGCTGCCGTCGGAAGGGTAAAATTCGGAAATTGTCTTCCCCCCGCCCGTAAAACGTTCAGCGTAATGGTTCGTCTCAACCCTGCCTTAGCGTGTTTAAAGTCTAGCTGCGTTCTCCTTGTGTTTGTTGCTCCTAGGTGGCAGTGACCATCGCCCTGAATGGCCTGAAATACATGAACTCACCCATAAGATGTATCCGTAGACCAGGTTTAATTAAAAGCCCCATCGACCATCGAATTATTAAAATTTCCCGCGCGAAATTATGACGTACGGAATAAAAAGCACCTGCTACTTGATTTTCGGGCTGGATTTTTCAAACAGCAAAGGGAACCTTTTATTAAGTGGTCTAGGGAGCCACTGATCGTCTTCGATTTAAATTTTAAACTGACTTAGACAATTTTTAACTGGTTATTTGCCTGTTCACACCGCCTTTTCTTTAAGATTCAGACAGCTAGATTTGTTTGGAGAATCACGGAATCGAACAATAATCACGGACTCAAATGAAAATCCAAGAATCCAGAGTGGTATCACGGAATCAAAATAGAATCACGGAATATTAAGGAATCAAGAATCTTGATTCCAGATTCCTTTATTCGGAATCTCGTACAAGATTCCTTGAAGTGAAGGACCCTTCGAACCAATAGCAAAACAATTTTGTGGCTCCCATAAAAACATCTAAACATTCTTTAGGAAAAAATCAGTTCCACTGGTTCATTCTTTAACTTACTTTGAACCTTTGTTGAAGAAACAACTTTCGCTGTTTCATTGTTGATCTACCATAAAACCTTTTTGGAAAATGAACCTCCGAAGGTTCATTCTTACTCACCATAAATCTTTTTTGTACCATGAACCTTCGAAGGTTCATTCGTGATCTACCACTATACTGTTTTTGTACAATGAACCTCCGATGAATATAAACGCTGGTTGTTAGCTAAGGATCTTTGATACACTGAACCAATTCACCATGTCATTACTGACTCATTAATTTAAACCCGCTGCATACACTACCAGCAAATAAGGATCATTAAATAAACCAAGACTTATAACCCAGCAAACACAAGTGGTCCCTGGGACGTCCTACGAATGCCTCAAAGTACATTATACGTCCAAGTCCAAACGGATATCCAGACAATGTCGTTGGGACGTGACAAAAATAATATATTTTAGAATTAATATCTAAAGTACATCCAAAATATCGCTAACCAATTTGGACATCTCCTGGATGCCCATTATAGATCCAAAATATCGCTAACCAATTTGGACATCTCCTGGATGCCCATTATAGATCCAAAATATCGCTAACCAATTTGGACATCTCCTGGATGCCCATTATAGATCCAAAATATCGCTAACCAATTTGGACATCTCCTGGATGCCCATTATAGATCCAAAATATCGCTAACCAATTTGGACATCTCCTGGATGTCCTTTACAGATCCAAAATGTTTAGCGATATTTTGGATCTGTAAAGGACATCCAGGAGATGTCGAAATTGGTAAGCGATATTTTGGATCTATAATGGGCATCCTGGATGTACATATTTAGATCTAAAATATCGCTAAACATTTGGGACATCTCCTGGATGTCCATTATAGATCCAAAATATCGCTAAACATTTGGGACATCTCCTGGATGCCCTTTACAGATCCCAAATATCGCTAAAAATTTGGGAAATATCCTGGATGTACATTTTTAGATTCAAAATATCGCTAAACATGTGGGACATCTCCTGGATGCCCTTTACAGATCCAAAATATCGCTAAACATTTGGGACATATCCTGGATTTTACATTTTTAGATTCAAAATATCGCTAAACATTTGGGACATCTCCCGAATTTCCATTATAGATCAAAGATATTCCTAAACATTTCGGACATATCCTGGATGTACATTCTTAGATCTAAAATATCGATTAATTTGATGGATGTTCGGAGAACATCTACTAGATGTCCAGAATGCCGGATTTCATGGAACTGTGAATAACGTCTATGTCCAAGAGCTGTACATTTGTAAATGTCAGGAGGTATGAGTTATATTGTATGGTTCGACGTATATATTTTCTTTTCGCGGCAATTTCTTTTATTTGAATGCATGTAGTGTTTAAAAGGATAAATTCTACCGTAGAACGTATACTTCACGTCCTGTGAATGTCTCAAAGTCACCATTATATGTCCAAGCCCAAATGAATATCCTTAAAATGTCGTTGGGATTTGACAAAAATAATAATTCAAGCAGCTGGGACAGATTATTGCTACTAGCCCTTACGTCTTCTACCGAAAATTAAAGAAGAAAATGATCCCCTTTGTACAGCCCTCTTGTAATAGTAACAAAGTCGATACGTTGTCTGCTAGAAGGAGTCAACCATAGATATAAGAAATGTATATAAAGGTCTAGATAAATTTCGGGGCGTCTAAGCCTAACATAAAATACGGAATTGACACCTAGCAGACACCGAGGAAGGCACGTGACCAAGAGCGCGAGCTCTCTTAGCATTTTAGTACTAAGTGCTTGACCTTTCCGCAGGCCGTAGTCTTTAGACACCATCTGTTGGTGACTTTTAGTATAGTTTTTAAGCCGGAGACAATGGCTCTCGCGACGATAGCATGAGCTTTCTTACCGATAGATAGCGCGTTATAAGGATAGCCTGCAGAAATTACGCGTTTCTGCTAGCTGTCACCTCCGTAATCATTAATTCCCTTTGAAATATTTTTTCTAGACCTTTATATACATTTTCTATATCTATGGAGTCAACGGTTAAGTGACATCGTGCCTCGTGGTTCTACATCATTTCTTTTTGCGGGAATTTCTTTTTTTTTTAAAGCATATTGTTAATAATTAAACATTTATTAAGTGTGGATCTAAGGTAGAAGGTGTTCTTCACGACATATTACGTAAATCCAAATAATGTAATTTAAATTAATTATTATTTTGCTACTTCCAACCGCATTGTAGATTTTGCACTGTTATTCCATTTTATTCCCTATCGGCGGAAATTAGGCTTAATCATGGGCCGATGGAGAAACGGGGAAAAAACGCATCTGTTGTCTGCTATAACTCAGGAAAGTCGAGAAACTGGTTTGTTGTTGCGTATTTTTAAGTCATTGTGCTATTTTTCACAAAATTGAATGTTGAATTAGGCACCCCATTCATCGACAGGTTTTTAGCACCCCTTTCAAAACAATTTGGCGCCCCTTCACAATTTCAAGGGGGGTAAAAAAATGTCGATTATTTAATGGCTTTTTTCTTACTTTGAAGGTTTAAATTACCTTTTTAAATACCTCAAGAACTTGACAGTTATATTTTTCTCATGAAATATCATCATAACTTGAAAATCCGCGTAAACGAGGCTCCCGAAATTCCACAGACGACAGATGCGTTTTTTCCGCGGGTTGGCTATCCCTGTCTTAAAATAATGCGATTATATAGGAAGATCAACACAAAAAACCCTTATAATAACAATTTAATACTTTAAATATTATTTTTATCTACACATTTAATATTGCTTCAATATTTGCCTTAAAGGGGTTTTAAATTCTAGAATTTAGTGTTATAATTTTTGTATTAAACAATTAGATTCTATAACAGATATGCCCAGAGGCTTCTTTAGCTATTAGGCGAAGAACGAGCGCGCCTATGTGCACCTCGTTATGAGGGGCGCTTCAGATTTCAATATATCCCATGAATTGCTAGTTAGAGACGAGGGGCTGATCAATACATGTAATTAGAGGTGAGTCGAGCATCCGGTTAAACTGGATTAGGCTGGTTGGGGACAAATGTTTTCGGGCCGGAAATGGGCGGGTTTTTAAAGTTGCATATTGGGTGGGCTTGGGGTTTGGACCGGTTTTAACTATGTCGGGCTTGGGAATTTGTCTGTAAAAACCCATTACCCAATAGGGACATGACACTGTGACGTTGCAACACGTCACCTATGTTTTTTCCTACATATTTAGGTATACAGTTTTCATGCATTTGATATCCATTGGACGTCCTTTTCCAGGTCTAGTGGACGTCTCAGGCATATCCATTGGACGTACTTAAGTACTTATTTAGGTACAGTTTTCATCCATTTGATATCCATTGGACGTCCTTTTCCAGGTCCAGTGGACGTCTTAGGCATATCCATTGGACGTCCTTAAGTACATATTTGGGTACAGTTTTCATCCATTTGATATCCATTGGACGTCCTTTTCCAAGTCCAGTGGACGTCTCAGGCATATCCATTGGACGTCCTTAAGTACTTATTTAGGTACAGTTTTCATCCATTTGATATCCATTGGACGTCCTTTTCCAGGTCCAGTGGACGTCTCAGGCATATCCATTGGACGTCCTTAAGTACATATTTGGGTAGAGTTTTCATCCATTTGATATCCATTGGGCGTCCTTTTCCAGGTCCAGTGGACGTCTCAGGCATATCCATTGGACGTCCTTAAGTACATATTTAGGTACAGTTTTCATCCATTTGATATCCATTGGGCGTCCTTTTCCAGGTCCAGTGGACGTCTCAGGCATATCCATTGGACGTCCTTAAGTACATATTTAGGTACAGTTTTCATCCATTTGATATCCATTGGATGTCCTTTTCCAGGTCCAGTGGACATCTCAGGCATATCGATTGGACGTCCTTAAGCATACCTTAATATGTACAGATTTCATCCATTTGGTATCCACTGGACGTCTTTTACCAGGGTAGGTGGACGTCTCACGGACGTAGAAACCTGGGACATTTGGATGGTTTTAGTACGTCCCTTGGGCGTAATCTGCAGGTTTTTGGATATAATACGGATATCCAAAATGTCCAAACTGGATATCTCGTGGATATCCGTGGGACTAACTTGGGTTTGCTGGGAATACACCCAAAGTAGTATTGTATAAGATTCCCTATTATAATTTTTCTTACCAGAAAAGTTGTTAAGAGTGACTGGCTTATTTTAGTGTTTTGTAAAACGTGATTGTAGCTAGGCCTTGGCTCTGACAATAATTTGACAAAAAACATTTCGGAATGCGATAATGAGCTAGAAACTAAAATTTTAATAATTTAAATGATTCTGACCTATCGTGTTAAATTATTTATCTTATTAAAGTAGGTAAAAAGCGTTTACTTCTTAATTTATTTTCCGAGCTCTTTGCGTACTACAATCCGCAATTGTTTTTTCGAGCTTTTAGGCAGCCACGGCCCACTGCGCATGCGCTCGCGTTCTCTCGCCCCATAGCGGCCAGCTCAATCAGCCCAAAATAGAGAATGCCATTTGTGGCCGCTACGTAGGCTGGAGCGCTATAATCTGACCCCTCTTTAACATTGAATCCTACGGAGATATGTTGTTTTTTGATTTATTATGAAAAAGATTAAGAATTAATAGGCATTTTCAAGGAAATGAAAGGTAAATCAACTCTTTTTATACGTTTTAATAACTTTTTCAAAATTTTTACGTTTGTTTTTTCCGCCGAAAATAATATTTTAAAATCACCAGATGTCAGATGCTCTCGCTACTGAGTCAGCTGTTACAGTTGACAACACGTCGATGAAAAATACTGCTTGGATAATCACAATTTAAGCTTGTAGCTAAGCCAATAGCAAATATTTTAATAACAGAGAAATTGAAAGTAAGTTATTATTTAAATATTTACAATCCATAATATGGAGAAGTTTAAACAAACTTATTATTTATCTGTTTCCAGGAATGACTGCCGTAAATGTTGTATTGGACGTTTCACATTTGGAGAAACTTTATCGTTTGAGGCTTAAAACTAAGTTCTTTAAGTTTCTCGTAACAAGCTGAAATTTAACCGTGTTATATTATCAACTAAAGGTGGAATTATTTTGTCACAGATAAATTTTGCAGAAGTTGAAGCATGAGTGTCATTGCAATCACACTGTAAAAGAGGACATTTAGAAAGCTTCGGCAAATTGTTACAAATTCCAGGAGTTTCTCGTAAATATGGAATCGCTCCCTCTATGAAGGTCAAAACAATTGAGATAATCAAACAAACTTCTGCTTTGGATATTTTAAACCACCTCTGTCTGATAGTTAAATTAAATCAAGGAGCGGAGAGTAGTAAATCCCAATTCGAAATTTGATTCGTTTAATCAATAAATCTAATATTTGTTTGAATTTGGTTACTTGATTTTTAAGAGGCAAGAAAATGACTAAACATTATTTACATTTTTGAGGGACTACTAATTTTTAATTTCAGGTCAGTATATCCCACCCCCAAGGGTCTAGAGACGCCAGTGCATTTATAACGAAATAGTTTACAGGTTCTTTGAAAATGTCAAGCCCCACAATTGTCTGTTAAAGATTAATTCTGTACCTTTATCTGTGTCACTAAAGTGTAAACTGCATACTACACTTGATGCTGATGTGTCATTTATTTTGTAATTATGACGTGATCTTTCTCACAGAATTTCATCACTTTTATTACGTTTCAATAGATTCTATAATCTAGTGAATCCATTGACTTATTGATAAATGAAATTCGAAACCATATAAATATATGTTGGAACTTATTCTTAAAAGGGTTTCAAACAATGTAAATCTTATAATAAAAATGAACAAATTCCACCTAAATAAACATTTTATTTTCTTTAGAAGATAATGAAAATTATATAGTTATATCAGAAATTCATGTATTTCTGGTTATATGTATGGAAAAATGGCTACAAGACAAGGTAAAAGTTGTAAATAAAACTAACTAGGGTTAACTTTCTTGCTAAACAATTTGAAAAAACTGAATTATAACCTAATTTTTTAAGTTATAAATGGAAATATAACTTTCAATTACAAAATAAAAATGAAAAAAATTAGATTTAAGAATATTTAGGTACTTTTTAGCAGCACGTACTCATCAGTTGTTGAGTTTCCCACCATAGAGTATGATGTTAAATCGGTTGTAAAAAGACGCGTTTTTAGGGTTGGGACGAAGCGCTCCCGGCGGACGACGATGACACTAATCGCTAAACTTTTGATTCGCGCCAATACATGGATTTGAAATTCTTTGAGCGGGCCGCTATGGGGCGAGAGAACGCGAGCGCATGCGCAGTGGGCCGTGAGGCAGCTATACCGACTGCCCTAGACCTCTCGCAAAATAAACAGAACGCTTTCCGGTTATTTTTGCGAAAAATATGTCTCTGTACACCAATTTCGCGCGAAGCTCGCAATTTTTCGAATCCCCGTCTCCTATCTGTTAATTTAGCGGGGAATCGCTAATTTGCGAAGCTTAAAAACGTTTTTGCACCGGGCCCTTAATTTGTGTTTTGTTCGATCTAGTAGTTGAACTACTTTTTCAATATTTTAAAACTTTAAAATAGAAAAAATGAACACACGCAATATCTTGGAAACATACGCATAATCTTTGTTAATGTGATATTTCGAAGATCATAGAAATTTAATTTTATTTTATGTTGAAATGAAGGTAAAAGCCAGAGCCAGCAAATATTGATTTAAGCAACTTCGTTACCGGAAGAGACAGTTTAACATTGTCATTTGGTCTTTTTGCTCCGTTTCCCTTTTTCATTTAATTCTCACGTTTTCAGGCTGACGTGCCTCGCCTCCTTAATCCGCTCCACGACCCATTTGAATAAAGTTATCATTTAGATTGTCTAGGTACACAACCAGTAACCACATTCAGGGCCAAATAAATTGGGTCTGTACTCATCCTTGCAAAAACCATTTATTACTAGCGTAAAGGTCTGTCCTGTTTATGCCTTTAAAATCATTCGATTTCTAACAATAATGAGCTGCTTACTCTGAAAAAGAACATTTAAGAACTAGACGTGCTGCGAAGAGTTTGAGATAAAATAAATAATACATTTCAGGTGTTCAAAGTAACCAATGTATTGGCCTCCAATTGTAGTTAACTGACTGTTTTATGGTTAGTATGTTTATTAGTGTACCGGTGCAAATCACTTTGCTTTACTAATAAAGTGATAGCTTATAAAGACAGCCGTCACTGTTTTCCTTTTGTTCAAACCAATCGCTGTTAAAAAATAACTGAGCGTAATGTTAAAGGAAAACGCATTTATATGAAAAAATAATATTTCCTAAACTTGCTTCTTTATAAAATCTTACATGCTATTTGATCATTCCAGAGGTACTAATCAACGAAAGGATAATGGAAAAAAGGCGAGAAGTACCGAAATTTGGATATACATGGGTAAAAAATACTTTTTTGTCTCGGCGCTTTCTTCTGAGTCAGAAATTCAATAAGAGGGTACGAATAGAGTTATAAATATATGTATAATGTGGTATTCCTAACATTTCTCCGCCACCATTCGCATTGCCTTTGAATAATGTTTAGGAGTTTTGCGACATTAAGGTTCCGACTGCTGAGGTTTTAGTCAGTACATATACATAGAGTACATAGACTCATGGTACTTCCAAACAACTATTTAAAACTAGCGGGGCTCGTGGAAGAACAACTAAATACAAGTGGTAATTTGTAAGATTTTCTACCTGTTCAGTCCGTCTTTTTCCTGACTCGTAAAAAAACATTTTCGACAAAGGAATTACATCAGTTAGTAAAAAGTAATTCCTCATTATTCAAACTCAATTTCTCGGTAAAAAGAAAGTAACAATTGAAAGCCGTTGTTCCCTTTATTTATAAAGCTCAAATTAAATTTTCGACGTTTTACAATTGTATATCCTTAATAAAACTAGTATATATTATATTTTACGAAAATTTCTAGTTTCTTAAATTTATTTAAATTTAATTTCTTGTAATAATATATTATTTCTTACATAAAAGCGTACCGATATCGTTCCCGGTGCCCTGATTTACATGGAAACTTTCGTTAAGCCCTCCCAAACCACCTTCCCTTGTAACCGTTTCCACATACCGTTTAAACATTAATACACAAAGACCAAAATCAAAACCATTTGCTATATGGTAAAGGGTTATATAACTGATAAGTTTATTAATCAGTTATTGTAATTAAAAATTAAACCGGAATATTTCTAATACTTTTAATATTTCATAAAGGTTCCTTTTTGGTTTGACGTAGTGAACTCAGGCAATGATCAAAAAAGTGTTGTTTCGGTTTTCGGGAAATTTTTTCAATCAGCTAAAACTATATTGAATCTAACGTAAGCTCAAAAATTTCTTTGTTTCTATTTTTAAGTAGTGAGGAAATAACATTTGTTTCGATCTTTCGCTAACCATTGGTATAAGAATGAAAGTGATCCTTCATTACTTAGTGAAATTTTAATGGTTAGCGATCGAACATTATCAATGAAATTTGTATCGGGATATGATCAATCTTTACCCATTGAATAATATTGATAATGATCGATCATTTTCCATTGAAATTTTGATTAGTAGGTATCTGCTTTGTTCATTGAAATAACGATATATCACAGCGCATTTAAATTGAGTAGGCTAGAAGACCACGATTTCCTATTTAAATAACTTTGGTGAAGGCTACGTTAGTCGCTATGCGTTTTCTAAAAGTAAGCTTTTTTATAGTTTATGGAAGAATAACGTACAGGGTACCACTAAGTATCTTGATTTTGGAAATTTCCAAACCGATGGTAACGTGACAGGATTGATTGGAATGCTCATCAGAAACGTAAGTAGATTTAACGGTGCAAAAATTTATAAAGATTTAGTCCAAAAGCCCATGACCAAATAAGCATGTGATAAGGTACACGGTGGGTCAATATATTTTTAAATTAGGTTAGTGATTTGTAACAAAGAACTGTTTGTCTTACGGGTCAAAGTGGGGGCTTTCCGGATATACTAAACACGTGACGCGACTTCCGGTGACCTTGAAAATTGATATGACCTGATATTGGTATCATTCGATTGGTCCCAACGTGCTCTTCCCAAAAATCGCTAATTTAACGATCAAATAAGAACCAAGAGGCGTATAAGATTAAATAACTAATTTTGAGCCCCTCCCAAATTTACATATATAAGACAAAATAACTTTTTTAGTCTTATACGCTTTTGGTTCAGATTTGAAGGTTAACTTAGCGATATTTGTTAAGAGCACGTTGAGACCAATCGAATGATAGCAATATCAGGGCATATCAATTTTCAAGGTCACCGGAAGTGACGTCACGTGGTTCGTATTTCCAGAAAGCCCTCACTTTGACCCGTAAGACAAAAAGTTCTTTGTTTCAAATCATTTAACTAATTTTAAAATATATTGACCCACCGTGTACCTTATCGCATGCTTATTTTGTCATGTACTCTTGGACTAATTGGGTTCCACAAGATCCCAATATTTGCGTTTTTAGTTACACGTGTTCAATCTTTGCACATACTAAAGTAAAGACCTTTAGGGCGTTATTGGACATCAAAATGAATTTTTAAAAATCAAGCAATTCTTTTATTATAGGAAACAGATATTGCGTTGTATCCTTTACCTCCGGAAGAAAGGGCGTTTGAATATATCGACTACTCTGCACCATTTTACACGGCGCTCTGGAAAATTGTGTCCATTAAGGAAATGACATCTATATCTAATAACTTCGGAGTGCTTAAAACATTTTCATATCCGGTGGGTTTTAATTTTGGTATTAAAGGCAAAGAGCACTTTATGGTCTTTGTCTTCTTTAGTGAATGTTCCACTAACATATTCTGAGATACAACGTGGTTTTATGGTTTAGTAATAAAGTTTTGAAACCGTAAAAACGTATAATTGTTTGAGATTTACAACCAATTTAAACATTGCGATGAAAACTTTAGAAATTAAATTATAATAACTGATACCACGAGTCTACCGAGATGTGTAGATACTGCGTACTTAATTTTTCCTATTCACAAATATGGATGGGTTTTGAGAGCAGTACCAAACAATTGGTAATACTAGCTTTTCCGAAACTACATGTATTGGTTAGTTGACAATATTTTAAGTAATATTAACATTTATTTGTAAAATTTAAACATCCATTTCATGAATGTATTTGGTAAAATATCGATAGCGCATTTTTTTCCAAATAACATTTATAACCATTCTATACTTTGAAAAATATTTGGTTAAATTAGATATGTATCAACTGGCTTGGCTTATATTTAGAAAATAAAAAAATTAATAATAATTCTTGATGGAACTAGGCATAAAGACCATTAAACCACAACTATGAACTCGGTGTCACTGTTATTGTTTTGTTACAAGAACGGCACTGATAAATTTCTTCGGTCAAGCTATTGCTTGAAACAAGATTTCATACCGAGATTCTCGAAATTCCTTAGTAAAAAACTGCTAGGTTAATTTTATAATTGCCGGGTTTGGATTGTGCAAAACATAATTTTTTTTTAATTTCAGATATGGCTTTGCGTGGTGATCTCATTTCACCTAATATTCATGATCACTTACCTGTACGCAGTGTCCCACGGCTTCCGATTCAAGTGCGTCAAGGAATATTTCGACATTTCCGCCATTTTGGTCGTTCAAGGTATCGTCGAATAGACATCAAGTGATGTCTTTTTAATGATATCTGTTTTAGGCTACAGCGTAAGAAGAGCATTCGTGAATCAGTTTCATTGGTTCTTTTGGCTGATACCATTGAACCTGTTGACCATGTTTTTTACCGGAATTTTTCTGTCTGAGCTTACCCTTCCGGAGACATTGCGTTACTACGATAATATAGAGGATTTGCTAGTGGCGCCAGAGCTCATAATTCAAATTCCGGGAGAAACATCAGTTCACTACTTTCTTTCCGTAAGTATTATTTCCTACGTACAAATAAGTTTAGAGTTCAGGTAAAGGTGTGGTTAACACTTTCAACCCTCAGACCTCTGCCAGAGGAGCTGGGTTAATTTTCAGATTTGTGAAACTGGATAAAAATTGTAAAAACTCCTCCAATGTCGAGTTTGCCTGTAATCTCTCCATTGCTCAAAGGAGTTTCCCCGAGTTCTTCCCTAATTTAATGTTACGTCGCATGATTATAACGTTGCACAATCTGCTTTATCCCACATTGTTCGTTATTTATTTCAATTCCTTTAAACTCCTGGTAACACTTCTCTAAAGTTATTATGTTTTTTTAAGTGCGGTCGCAAAAGTTTTCTGTACTTTCATTCTGGCAAACCTTTATTTTTTAAAACGTTTAATATTTAAACTAAATATATTTTAAATTACCCATAATTTAGAGATGGTGTTGTGAAAAAAATATTGTATCTAGCTAAGCCTATGGACACACGACAATAATAAAATCACTAAGCTAACCAAGTTCCAGATAAATTCCAATTTTTATGCGATAATTCTTGTTACCAAAAACCCTTTAAACGTTAAGAAATAGACGAGTAAAGAAATTGTTTGCCAGTTTTTCATTAATTTTCACGGGGAAGGTATTTTGAAACAGAGGGAAGAAAATGGGGGTTATCCAGCCTAGTCACGTAATACTTGTGATGGTAGCGGCATCTTACGGCTGATTCTTACAACTATAAACCTATTTTCATTGGTCTATGAACATCGGCTGCTTATGTTGTCATTTTTTGATTACGATATACATGAAAGATCTCTTATCGTTTTACTATTATTATTAGTTTAAATTAGCTTTGTTAAATGAGTTTCCAGGGTGGTTCCCAGTTGTTGCCTTAAAGGTTGTAAAAGCTTTCCTTTTGGTAAACTGAAATCTTCATTTAAAATCACTTTCAAAGCAAACCTACATTGAAAGATGCATTAAGCCTTGTCCGAAAAATATTTTTAAATTTAGATTTTAATATTATCATACCATGTTTTTTTAGTTGTTAAGTTCATCTCCAGAAACTACGTTTTTCTTTTTTCGAAACCGTTTTAATCATTAACACTCACACAATTCCCTCGGAAGTTCGTTAAAAATATTTCAAATGGAAAGCGGTTTTATTTACTCGTCTATTAAACTTCAACCAATGTGAACTAGCCTTACCCTATCTAAACGACCATAAAGTTACGAAACTAACGTCCAGTTTTATGAAAATTGTCGTAGCGAAAAAACATATGATATATTATTTTATTTTATTAAGGACTCTTCTTCATTAATAAGTCAACGTGTTTACGCCAAAGCGGTAGAACTCAAAGGCCTCTTTGATCCCATATCTTTGGATCCCAACAAAATAATAAATAATCTCGCAGAGGGAAAAAATATCATTTTCCTGGAAATCACGACGGCTCTTCTGGCTTTCGTGGAGACGGTCGAATGTCAAGATCTCAAGTTCAAGATTCACTTCTCCGAGCAAGACGTTCTCATCGAGCATTTCTCTTTCATGTTCAGAAGAGGGTTCGACTCGCCATTGGTCCCCAATTTTAAAGCTTTGTACGTATCTTTTCTTCGGAGATTTGTTGTAATGAAAAATATGTCGAAGATGTGAGCAAATCTTTTTCCCACACTTCAGTTGCTGCATGATCGAAACAAAGCAAATCGTTTTCAATGGTAACTGTAAACACGGCTTTATTGCACAAATAATGGAGTAAACATATTTTCAAAATGCCCAAATTTAGTACAGGTGACAGAAAGAAAATATATTAAAAACAGTTTCGCCAAGAAAGTAGTTTTTTCGAAAATGTTAGTTAGATTTTACAGAACTCACGTAATATTTTTCCGAATCAGCAAAATGTGGTGAAGGTGATGACCAAACATAAAAAAAAGAAAGCTTAGTTATTTTGAAAGATTTGGTTAGAAGATTTCACACATTTGAACAACCGTTTTAAAGTTATTTCTATATAATCTGATATTTTTGGAAAACACAAATCGTTTTTTAAATTCACCAGAGATAATTGGTTTAAAAACCATTTCATCGAGTCTTATTTCAGTTACAATTATCTAAATAAATCAATGCACGTACTGCTTTATAATAACAAAGTGAAACACTTTACTTTTCTAACAAGAAAACGTTGCCAAGTAACTTTGAATAATTTTATTTCAAGTGACTTTGAATAATTTTATTTCAAGTGACTTTGAATAATTTTATTTCAAGTGGCTTTGAATAATTTTATTTCAAGTGACTTTGAATAATTTTATTTCAAGTGACTTTGAATAATTTTATTTCAAGTGACTTTGAATAATTTTATTTCAAGTGGCTTTGAATAATTTTATTTCAAGTGGCTTTGAATAATTTTATTTCAAGTGACTTTGAATAATTTTATTAAACGTGTATAAAATAAATATTTTCGTAAAATCAAAAAACCAAGTTTAATTATTAAAACCAATTTGTTTAATTCAACCGAAATGAATTTTATTTCTAAACAGGTTTCAGGTTATTTCATTTAATGCATTTCGTTTTAGATCTTTAAGATACGTAGAAGCGGACCTCTTTACCCAAGATATCGAATTTTTTACAAACCAGAAAATAAGTTGCGCTGCTTTGCTGAAGAGAAAAGAAGACTACGGCGCGATACCACTCAATTTGGACAACATGAATTTCCCTCTGTTCGTCATTTTTGGGGGATGTACCATTTCGTTTATTGTTCTAACTCTTGAACTGTTTTATAACGCCTACGTCACTCATCACAACGAAATGCGTTTTCGCTCCCAATACCAAAAGAAAGTCAAGTTCACTCCTAATTCGTATTAAAACCGATTTTATTCGTCTCAGCAGATCCACCAGGAAAGCCAAACTGATTAAGTAATATTCCGTTAATTAAAAAAGAGAGATTCAAAAACGCGTTTTAGGAACGTTCAGGAGTATAGACGTAGCTTTGTTACGTAGAGACTGTTCACGAAATTGATATTTCCACTTGCGTTTCTAAGCGTCGCTTAAGCCTGTTCAAGTGGTTCTTATTCACGGTTATTTTTGTTTGAAACATTTCTGTTTGCCGAGTGTATATCTGTCACAAGAAAAATAAAAGAAATAAGAACACATAACATATACTGCAACCTTAACTATTGATTTCCGTCAAACAATTTCTGGATTTTTATTTGAATTATTCCTTGATATTCTACTAAGAAGCCTACCTACAAGCCCACAAATTCTAAATGATATCAAAAATTTCAGAAAATAAAACAATTTTATTAGATTTTAATTAACTTTTAAGTTTGTTAATGGAGTATTGTCTTTGTGAACCGTTGCGGCTAAGCTAGTACTGTTTGCATACTGCAATACATCCTTAAAAATTACAAAAAAAGTTATTTACGTTACAGACTTTTAAATCTCATTTCGTATTTTCAATGTAGGACGTTATAGGAGAGCTCATCACAAGATGGCGCCACTCCAAAGTTAATAATTTAATGCAGGAAGTTTATATTGAATGCAATTGAGTGTTTTCCTAAATGTATAAACGGATTAATCTAAAGAGGGAGATAGTCTTGTGAAATATTTTACAACGTATTTTGAAAATATTTATGAAATATTTCAGTTTTTTAATACTTTCTACAGGATTTAGTTCTACTGTTTGAATAATTAAAATACACAAAGTAAACGTTATTTTTAAATACTTTTTATAAAGCGTTTTTAGTAATTTGTTTAAATAATTTTTCTAAAGCGTTTTTAGTAATTTGTTTAAATACTTTTTCTAAAGCGTTTTTAGTAATTTGTTTAAATACTTTTTCTAAAGCGTTTTTAGTAATTGGTTTAAATACTTTTTATAAAGCGATTTAAGTAATTTATTTGAAATCTATAATTTTAAGTCTTAAAGTGTGTCCTTTTATTTATTTATTTATTTGTATGTCATATGTTCCTAAAAACTCGAGAACGGTTAGCTCTAGAGCTTTGACATTTTAACTCAATGTTCAGGGCCTGATTTCCAACTAAACTCGCCTAATTCCAAATGGTTACTAATCTAATTAAAGTTCATTTTTATTATACTCGACTTTGGACTTTCACCTCTTTGCTTCCCTTTTCTATTTACCGGCTGGTGTGGGCTTTCAATTTTTTCTCGACTTCCACCCCTTTACTTCCCTTATCTCCACTCTTGAGTTCCTTGCGCCGGTCCCTACCTTTAAACTTTTTTTAACGGGTTTGTGTGAAATTCGTAGAAGGGGAGTTAGTGTGAACGAAAGGGATTTCGTAGAAGGGGAGGTTTACTTGAGATTTTTAAGTAGTTCAGACCTTTTTGCTACGCGTGTTACGTGGTTACGTTTTTGCTACAGCGTTTACCTTTCTTACGTACAAATCAAATCTAATTCATTAAAATTAAGACCCGGGTGAAGCCGGGTATTAAAGCTAGTACTTTATATAAAGCGTTTTAATTAATTTATTTGAAATACGTTTTCTAAACCGTTTTAAATAATTTATTGAAATACTTTTTCTCAAGCGTTATAAGTAGCTTATTTGATATACTTTTTCCAGAGGGTTTTAAGTAATTTATTGAAATACTTTGTCTCAAGCGTTTTAAGTAGAGTATTTGAAATACTTTTTCCAGAGGGTTTTAAGTAATTTATTGAAATACTTTTTCCAGAGGGTTTTAAGTAATTTATTGAAATACTTTTTCTCAAGCGCTTTAAGTAATTTATTTTAACAACTTCTCCCAAATGAAAATCGTATTGAATGATAAATACTTAGAATAAAGTTATTCGACCCAACACTGGCGACATCGTTCCATTCGAAGGACCAGGAATAAAAACTAATCTGTAATATACTTTGGATACTACTACACGATTTAGTTCTTCTCTTTGAATAATTTAAATTCACAAACAGTAAACGTTATTTTTTAAATACTTTTTCTAAAGCGTTATAAGTAATTTTTGAAATTCTTTTTCTAAAGCGTTTGAAGTAATGTATTTGAAATATATTTTCTAAAGCGTTTAAATAATTTATTTGAAATACTTTTTCAAAGCGTTTTAAGTAATTTATTGAAATATTTTTCTAAAGCATTTTATTTCATTTATTTGAAAAACATTTTCTAAAACGTTTACATTATTTAATTTAAATACTTTTTCTAGAGCGTTTTAAGTAATTTATCGAAATACGTTTTCTAAAGCGTTTTAAGTAATTTATTTGAAAAACATTTTCTAAAGAGTTTTAAGTAATTTATTTTAAATACTTTTCTAGAGCGTTTTAAGTAATTTATTTTAAATACTTTCTCTAGAGCGTTTTAAGTAATTTATTTTAAATCCTTTTTCCAAAGCGTTTTAAGTAATTTATTTTAACAACTTCTCCCAATTGAAAATAGCATTGAATGATAAATACTTAGAATGAAGTTATTCGACCCAACAATGGCGATACCGTTCAATTCGAAGGACCAGGAATAAAAAATATACTGTAATATACTTTGGAATTTTTTTCTTCTTAGTGGTTTACTACCAACAAAATGAACGCCTATACACTGAATATATAAAGTCCATCAATTGATAATTTAGCAAATGCGATAATGCACGCATTTAGTTTTAAAGGTCAAAGGCCATTATCTTTTCATTTATAACATTTTTGCTATTCAGTAATCGCCCCTTAAAAGCTAAAAGTTTGGAGTACCAATAAAACATTTGTTATATGTTATATGATATTATTGACTAGAGGTCGGCGGAACAAATAAATTAACCGCAAAAATTTCAATTAATCATTAAAATTAGTATTATTTGTTTTATACGAATAAATTATACGATTAAACAACGATTTAACATGCAAAATTAATCATATTTTTCGAATATTTCTGAATAATTCTCGGTTATGGATAAATATAAACAATCGCATAATTTCTTATTTAAACGCCGACCTCTATTATGGACTTTCGTCTGCAGAGGAGCTGTTTGAAAAATGTGAGTTTACAACGAACTTTACCTTAATGAAAATAAACATAAGTACAAGAAATTAAATGAAAAAAGAATATTAAATACTTCATTGTTAGTCTAATAAAAATTAAACAATATTTTTTTTGGTTTCTTTGGACTCCGACGACTTAAACAACATATATTTCATTTGCAGTTTTAGTTTTGCTGATAACAGTTAGCGTATAAAATCTATTAACGCTCTTATCTTCACTTTATATGCTAAAAAAATTTCCGGCGAATGTTCCAACGCGAAAAAGGGTTTTGCTGTGCAATGAAGGTTCAGTTAATTTAAAATATTAAATTTCCGTGTAAAAGTAAAATATTTCCCTATTTCAAAGATTCGATGGACGTTGTATATTTGTAAATTTCACAAGGCCAGCGAAACAAATTTCCACTATAATCGAAATACAGCTAACAGCGCATCCGTAAAGTAATAACCAAAACACTGATAGAAGGCTAATCAATTCAATGGCTTTCACTTCTTCCAAAGGAACTTCCCAGAAAACATCTTTAACAAGATACATATATTGATAGTCTTGATAGTGCATCGGTTTTGTTTCGAAGTAGTGTCCCATTCTACGAATAAAACAAATATTTGTTTTTGTAGATTAAAAGATTAATTCAGCTATTTACATTACTGTAGCCTGTATGCCTGAAAGTAACCGTGAATCGAGGAGCTTCTTATAACTGGAAATATAACATTTTTAACTTATAATAATAAACAGCTAGGCTAATACCCAAGGCACCACCTTAGGCCTAAGACGTCAAGCGACTTTTAAAGCCATTCATTCAGGTGGCCGGGTTACAATGCGTAGGAGGGTGGTGGCAAGCCCTTACACGAACTATAATTAAGGATTTTATAATAGCGGATACTATTGTCTCAATTTTATAATGTTTAAAGTCCGCCACATAAAATAATGAAATTTGAGATCTACTTCGTTTAAAAATGTTGGGTACGAAATAATTTTATTTAATAAATGTATTTGTTTGTTTAATAATTAAAACATTAACATCGTTAATGCAAAGAAGTATGGACACGGTAAAATATAACTTCAGGGTTATCACTTAGGATAAAATATTACCATTCGATAGATTACTGACTGAAAATTGTGAGTTAATCTAGCTAAATGGAACAAAACCCATAGGATTCTGCCCAATGGTGCACCATAGTAGCCACAATTCTAGCGAAGCCATTGCAATATTGTCCACTTGGTCATCGTTATAAGGTTCTAACTTTCGATGAGAACCGTTTCGCTTCTAGAGTAGTTCTTTGGCGATAGCTCAGGTTTGATAATTAACGGTGATATTAGGAATACCATAGAGTTTGGGGTAATATGTTCTAGTTGTGGCCACAAGCCAGTTGCTTTGACTGATATCAGTGGAAAGCAATTTAACAGAAACGTCTTTGTTCGTTGTAAATGAAATCTTTCGTTGAAGAGTCTTTAATCGGAAATTTCGTCTTCGGAAATATTTGGTTTGAAAAACCATAATAGATCTTAAAAGAAATTGATTTGAAAATCTTCATCGGTTCATTGTGTAAATTGGCGCGTGCTTGCTCGGAAGGGATAATCTTATTGGCTAAGACAAATGCAGATAAATATTGCTAAGCCCACGTGATTCTATTTTATTATCAGGATAAATAATTACACGTGCGACGAAAAAATGGGCGATATCATCGAGATTCACGCGTTTTTAATTTAAAAACCCTTCCTTTTGACGGTTTTTATTTTGGAGCGAATAATTTCTTTTAGCGTCTATTAGATACCTCTGGTCAAACGGCTTAGTCGTTGAGTGATGCCTTCGTGGCAGGATCACTAATAGGTGACGAAGCTGTGGGAATGATATTATTTGAGTTCATGACATAATAAAATTTGCTGTCGAGGCTAGATGCTCTTGGGTCGCTATCGTTGATTTGTGGCGTTTCAACGTTTTCGGTTTTCAAACAAAAAATTAATCTGAGGTTTTTTGTTAAAGAGATTGAGTAACGCTTTGAAGACTGACGCTAGTTTGGTGCCCATGAAAATTTCTTAAGTGGCTGGTCTGGGATCTGGTAATATTTCATTTGAATTGAATATATTTTGTTCTTAACGTCATCAACCGTTGCTGAAGGAGCAGTATCGTTGTCTTCAAAACTACGAGATGTGCATCAAAAGTAGCGTCATGATACTCTATTAGACGATACATTTTAGTCGGTACTGTAAAGATTGCAGCTTTGTCGCCACATCATATGTGATAGCGGTAAGGTTCGGCTTTGTTCGTCAGGCAAAATGGGTTAAAAGTCTCGTCTTTGGATTACTCTTTTGGTTTTCTGGCTCACTTCTATTAAATTAAACCTGTTCGAAAATAAGCCGGTTGGTTTATCAAGGGTTAAAGTAACAGCGCGGACACACGGGAATCTGTCGCGGGTCAATCATAGTCGTTCCATAGTAACGCGGACTCAAAGGAAACTGTGGAAGCACAATTTTCCCGGTCGTCATTAGAACATGTCATGAAAAAAATCAGAGTTTTAAGAAGAAATTTAAAAAGAGAAGAAAAATATAGAATGACTCAAAAGAAGCACAAATACAGTCAGAAATATGTTAATGTTAATAAGGAAAAAATTATGTAAGTGTAGAACTTTATGGTGCTATGTATAAAAATAATGTAGAATTTATTTGGGGAACTTATTGCGTGGTTCGAAATAAACTAAATGAGTAAAAAACTGTATGACTAAGGTTGATAAAAGAGTTATGCCATATTGGAATATGTAATGGAGGGTTAGGAATTTTGACAAATGATAGTGGAATGAAGTAAAAATTGCATTATCCGGCAAACTGGTGTAAGGAAAATTTGTACATGAATATCTTTTTAAAAGGACCAAATATAGGTATTATTTTAAAGTCTATGCTTACAATCTAACAAACATTTATTGGACGTTTTTCTAATTTTGGTATATATTTATGTCATGTGTAAAATAAACTTTACATTGACATTTTATTTTATTTAATCTATTACTTGCTTCTTCTTTCAAATTACCTTATTGCAACTGTCTAAATGTTGAAATGGAAAACGATTTGATTTCGGAATCAATTTTTATTCTTTTACTATAGAGCTATTTTTTTAAGTAAAACATTTAATTCCATGTGGTCAAATAGCGAATTAAAAATTTTCTTAATGAAATTCGAATCTTAAATGGTTGAAAACTTACGCAAGATTGAAAACTTCTCTGAGAAAGAGATTAAAAGAAAATGGCGCTGTAGCCGAAAAGACGAACATGTTGGATTTTAAGGGAATTTTACTCTTGTAAACCTGTCGCTTTATCAAATCGTCCGCTTGCTCAGTAAGTTTGCAATATCCCACGCTGACCATCAGCAAACGAAATATCGTTATCAACACTCCATTTTGTTCCAAAATTCTTTCGTTGATAATATCAGTTGTTAAAAATTCGTAGGGCTGAACGATGGCGTCCGCTTTTTCAGTTTTCTGCAAAACATTCCATATTCTGCCGTCGAACTCAGCCTGAAATGAATGATTAATAATTCGCTGTATCTGCTTTCTTTCGATTTCGGTAAAGTTATTAGCTCTAGGCTTGCTATAAGCTCTGGAAAAGATATTAGGAAAAATGTTTTACTCTAGATAACGTTATCAGCTCAATGTCTGGCTAAAATATATGGTTAAAATTGATTTCGTAAAAACACACTTATGGCAGATATGGAAATTAAACTTGGGATTTTCTGAAAAGCTGTACATTTATTCCTTTTTAATTATTATCAAATCTTAGAAAATATTCTTTAATTATTGAAAACTTACAAGTGTCTTAATAAATCGCACTTCTTGTGAATTGTCAACGAAAGCGGCGTGTAAATCTTTTCGGGAAATTAAATCATCCATAGAATCTATTTTTAGGTATTCCACAATAGAAAACGCTGACTTCATGGTGCTCGAAATAAAGCTGACGAAAAAAAGTGAATATACAGTCCATGACAAAAGTAAGATACGCTCCGACGTAAAATAGGTTTTTCCGATTAGCGCTACAAGAAAAGACAGTGTGAAATGAATTGAAAGAAAAATCCTTGCGCTCTAGAATCAAATTTGATACTGAAAACCAAAACAATCGTATTTGGTCATTTTACTTACATTCACCAAACGCAAATCCAATAAAGTTCCATAAACATTTTCCGAATAATTTTAAGAAATTCTGGAAAGAAATTTTCCTAATACGGCCTTTTCTTAAATTTCCAAAAAATATCCAAAATACACAAACGATAAACAACGACACTACGATAAGAATTGTAATCTGTAAAATAAATGGTTATATATTTATCATAACCATGGTACCTGTTATTGGCATAGATAGAATTTGCTTCATTAAATGAAGACCACAAATCGTGTACGAACAAATATGAAAAGAGGAAGCCTAATGTTTACATCTCTAAACTACGAGAATAAATAAATAAGGAAAAACTTTAGGGGTAACTATTTTTACCTCTCCGAGACATAGTCCCCAAGGAGGGGTTTAACAATCACCGTGTTTGTCTGTCTGTCTGTGGGTCTGTCTGCCTGGGCTGCGAACGCGTAAGCATTTTCGGGGCAAAGTGTAATCACTGCGTTCGCAGCTTCTTGAAATTACGGAGAAGCTTTTTCCAAAAGAGCCCTCTTTTTGTCTTTGGGTGTAGTATACATTCTATTCAATTTGAGTTAGTATCGGAAAGGATTTGAACTCAAACCTCCTGCATGCCAGGTGAGCGTTCTACCACCGAACCACGGACACATGTTACGCTTCACTGAAAACTAGAAACTTTGCTGTGGAAAGGTATATTTTGGCTTGCCAACTTGTTTTACATAGTACTACATCTTAAGTGGTATTTTAAAATAAGAAGCCTGACATATGCTGTGCTTTCTCCCAGAATTAAGTGCTAATTTGGCGGATAATATTCATCTCGAGTTCAGGGGCGTGCCAACAATGGGGGCAGCGGGGGCGACTTTCCCCCACTTTTATTTCACAGCCAGGGCGCTGCCCTTGATACATTTTCCCAGAGCAGACTTTGCGCAAAGGTATAGTTCATGCAGGATACTTATTTGCCAACCTAACAGGCCGACTAAACATGCGACACCCTTGTGTTTAGTTTTCTATCTCTCGATTTTTTTTTGGCTGCAGCCTATTTAACATCGCATGTGCTTAAAATATTGTTATTCCCTCCGCTCTCGTAAAACCGTTGGCAGGCCCCTGCTCGAGTTCCGAGATGATTAGTTTTAAGTTATAATTTTAACCAGAGGCTAGATTAATGTTGTGTTTCCATAAAGATGGTCAATCTTAAGTAAGACTTTCATCAGGAAGCAAGTTTTACGTGTCGTATTCAGCTAAAAGGCCAGTGTAAAGTTGGGTTTTCACCTAAGAGGCCAGTCTTAAATTGAGTTAACATCTAGATGGCCTCTTTCAGGTTGGGTTTTCACCTATGAGGCCCGTGTTAAGTTGTGTTTTCAGGTTGGGCTTTCACCTAAGAGGCCAGTCTTAAATTGTGTTTTCATCTATATGGCCTCTTTCAGGTTGGGTTTTCACCTATGAGGCCAGTGTTAAGTTGTGTTTGCAGGTTGGGCTTTCACCTAAGAGGCCAGTCTTAAATTGTGTTTTCATCTATATGGCCTCTTTCAGGTTGGGTTTTCACCTATGAGGCCAGTGTTAAGTTGTGTTTGCAGGTTGGGCTTTCACCTAAGAGGCCAGTCTTAAATTGTGTTTTCATCTATATGGCCTCTTTCAGGTTGGGTTTTCACCTATGAGGCCCGTGTTAAGTTGTGTTTTCAGGTTGGGCTTTCACCTAAGAGGCCAGTCTTAAATTGTGTTTTCATCTATATGGCCTCTTTCAGGTTGGGTTTTCACCTATGAGGCCAGTGTTAAGTTGTGTTTGCAGGTTGGGCTTTCACCTAAGAAGCCAGTCTTAAATTGTGTTTTCATCTATATGGCCTCTTTCAGGTTGGGTTTTCACCTATGAGGCCAGTGTTAAGTTGTGTTTGCAGGTTGGGCTTTCACCTAAGAGGCCAGTCTTAAATTGTGTTTTCATCTATATGGCCTCTTTCAGGTTGGGTTTTCACCTATGAGGCCAGTGTTAAGTTGTGTTTGCAGGTTGGGCTTTCACCTAAGAGGCCAGTCTTAAATTGTGTTTTCATCTATATGGCCTCTTTCAGGTTGGGTTTTCACCTATGAGGCCAGTGTTAAGTTGTGTTTGCAGGTTGGGCTTTCACCTAAGAGGCCAGTCTTAAATTGTGTTTTCATCTATATGGCCTCTTTCAGGTTGGGTTTTCACCTATGAGGCCAGTGTTAAGTTGTGTTTGCAGGTTGGGCTTTCACCTAAGAGGCCAGTCTTAAATTGTGTTTTCATCTATATGGCCTCTTTCAGGTTGGGTTTTCACCTATGAGGCCAGTGTTAAGTTGTGTTTGCAGGTTGGGCTTTCACCTAAGAAGCCAGTCTTAAATTGTGTTTTCATCTATATGGCCTCTTTCAGGTTGGGTTTTCACCTATGAGGCCAGTGTAAAGTTGTGTTTGCAGGTTGGGCTTTCACCTAAGAGGCCAGTCTTAAATTGTGTTTTCATCTATATGGCCTCTTTCAGGTTGGGTTTTCAATTATGAGGCCAGTGTTAAGTTGTGTTTTCAGGTTGGGCTTTCACCTAAGAAGCCAGTCTTAAATTGTGTTTTCATCTATATGGCCTCTTTCAGGTTGGGTTTTCACCTATGAGGCCAGTGTTAAGTTGTGTTTTCAGGTTGGGCTTTCACCTAAGAAGCCAGTCTTAAATTGTGTTTTCATCTATATGGCCTCTTTCAGGTTGGGTTTTCACCTATGAGGCCAGTGTTAAGTTGTGTTTGCAGGTTGGGCTTTCACCTAAGAGGCCAGTCTTAAATTGTGTTTTCATCTATATGGCCTCTTTCAGGTTGGGTTTTCACCTATGAGGCCAGTGTTAAGTTGTGTTTGCAGGTTGGGCTTTCACCTAAGAAGCCAGTCTTAAATTGTGTTTTCATCTATATGGCCTCTTTCAGGTTGGGTTTTCACCTATGAGGCCAGTGTTAAGTTGTGTTTGCAGGTTGGGCTTTCACCTAAGAGGCCAGTCTTAAATTGTGTTTTCATCTATATGGCCTCTTTCAGGTTGGGTTTTCACGTATGAGGCCAGTGTTAAGTTGTGTTTTCAGGTTGGGCTTTCACCTAAGAAGCCAGTCTTAAATTGTGTTTTCATCTATATGGCCTCTTTCAGGTTGGGTTTTCACCTATGAGGCCAGTGTTAAGTTGTGTTTGCAGGTTGGGCTTTCACCTAAGAGGCCAGTCTTAAATTGTGTTTTCATCTATATGGCCTCTTTCAGGTTGGGTTTTCACCTATGAGGCCAGTGTTAAGTTGTGTTTGCAGGTTGGGCTTTCACCTAAGAGGCCAGTCTTAAATTGTGTTTTCATCTATATGGCCTCTTTCAGGTTGGGTTTTCACCTATGAGGCCAGTGTTAAGTTGTGTTTGCAGGTTGGGCTTTCACCTAAGAGGCCAGTCTTAAATTGTGTTTTCATCTATATGGCCTCTTTCAGGTTGGGTTTTCACCTATGAGGCCAGTGTTAAGTTGTGTTTGCAGGTTGGGCTTTCACCTAAGAGGCCAGTCTTAAATTGTGTTTTCATCTATATGGCCTCTTTCAGGTTGGGTTTTCACCTATGAGGCCAGTGTTAAGTTGTGTTTGCAGGTTGGGCTTTCACCTAAGAGGCCAGTCTTAAATTGTGTTTTCATCTATATGGCCTCTTTCAGGTTGGGTTTTCACCTATGAGGCCAGTGTTAAGTTGTGTTTGCAGGTTGGGCTTTCACCTAAGAGGCCAGTCTTAAATTGTGTTTTCATCTATATGGCCTCTTTCAGGTTGGGTTTTCACCTATGAGGCCAGTGTTAAGTTGTGTTTGCAGGTTGGGCTTTCACCTAAGAGGCCAGTCTTAAATTGTGTTTTCATCTATATGGCCTCTTTCAGGTTGGGTTTTCACCTATGAGGCCAGTGTTAAGTTGTGTTTTCAGGTTGGGCTTACACCTAAGAAGCCAGTCTTAAATTGTGTTTTCATCTATATGGCCTCTTTCAGGTTGGGTTTTCACCTATGAGGCCAGTGTTAAGTTGTGTTTGCAGGTTGGGCTTTCACCTAAGAGGCCAGTCTTAAATTGTGTTTTCATCTATATGGCCTCTTTCAGGTTGGGTTTTCACCTATGAGGCCAGTGTTAAGTTGTGTTTGCAGGTTGGGCTTTCACCTAAGAGGCCAGTCTTAAATTGTGTTTTCATCTATATGGCCTCTTTCAGGTTGGGTTTTCACCTATGAGGCCAGTGTTAAGTTGTGTTTTCAGGTTGGGCTTTCACCTAAGAAGCCAGTCTTAAATTGTGTTTTCATCTATATGGCCTCTTTCAGGTTGGGTTTTCACCTATGAGGCCAGTGTTAAGTTGTGTTTGCAGGTTGGGCTTTCACCTAAGAGGCCAGTCTTAAATTGTGTTTTCATCTATTTGGCCTCTTTCAGGTTGGGTTTTCACCTATGAGGCCAGTGTTAAGTTGTGTTTTCAGATTGGGCTTTCACCTAAGAAGCCAGTCTTAAATTGTGTTTTCATCTATATGGCCTCTTTCAGGTTGGGTTTTCACCTATGAGGCCAGTGTTAAGTTGTGTTTGCAGGTTGGGCTTTCACCTAAGAGGCCAGTCTTAAATTGTGTTTTCATCTATATGGCCTCTTTCAGGTTGGGTTTTCACCTATGAGGCCAGTGTTAAGTTGTGTTTGCAGGTTGGGCTTTCACCTAAGAAGCCAGTCTTAAATTGTGTTTTCATCTATATGGCCTCTTTCAGGTTGGGTTTTCACCTATGAGGCCAGTGTTAAGTTGTGTTTGCAGGTTGGGCTTTCACCTAAGAGGCCAGTCTTAAATTGTGTTTTCATCTATATGGCCTCTTTCAGGTTGGGTTTTCACCTATGAGGCCAGTGTTAAGTTGTGTTTTCAGGTTGGGCTTTCACCTAAGAAGCCAGTCTTAAATTGTGTTTTCATCTATATGGCCTCTTTCAGGTTGGGTTTTCACCTATGAGGCCAGTGTTAAGTTGTGTTTGCAGGTTGGGCTTTCACCTAAGAGGCCAGTCTTAAATTGTGTTTTCATCTATATGGCCTCTTTCAGGTTGGGTTTTCACCTATGAGGCCAGTGTTAAGTTGTGTTTGCAGGTTGGGCTTTCACCTAAGAGGCTAGTCTTAAATTGTGTTTTCATCTATATGGCCTCTTTCAGGTTGGGTTTTCACCTATGAGGCCAGTGTTAAGTTGTGTTTTCAGGTTGGGCTTTCACCTAAGAAGCCAGTCTTAAATTGTGTTTTCATCTATATGGCCTCTTTCAGGTTGGGTTTTCACCTATGAGGCCAGTGTTAAGTTGTGTTTGCAGGTTGGGCTTTCACCTAAGAAGCCAGTCTTAAATTGTGTTTTCATCTATATGGCCTCTTTCAGGTTGGGTTTTCACCTATGAGGCCAGTGTTAAGTTGTGTTTTCAGGTTGGGCTTTCACCTAAGAAGCCAGTCTTAAATTGTGTTTTCATCTATATGGCCTCTTTCAGGTTGGGTTTTCACCTATGAGGCCAGTGTTAAGTTGTGTTTTCAGGTTGGGCTTTCACCTAAGAAGCCAGTCTTAAATTGTGTTTTCATCTATATGGCCTCTTCCAGGTTGGGTTTTCACCTATGAGGCCAGTGTTAAGTTGTGTTTGCAGGTTGGGCTTTCACCTAAGAGGCCATACTTAAATTGTGTTTTCATCTATATGGCCTCTTTCAGGTTGGGTTTTCACCTATGAGGCCAGTGTTAAGTTGTGTTTTCAGGTTGGGCTTTCACCTAAGAAGCCAGTCTTAAATTGTGTTTTCATCTATATGGCCTCTTTCAGGTTGGGTTTTCACCTATGAGGCCAGTGTTAAGTTGTGTTTGCAGGTTGGGCTTTCACCTAAGAAGCCAGTCTTAAATTGTGTTTTCATCTATATGGCCTCTTTCAGGTTGGGTTTTCACCTATGAGGCCAGTGTTAAGTTGTGTTTGCAGGTTGGGCTTTCACCTAAGAGGCCAGTCTTAAATTGTGTTTTCATCTATATGGCCTCTTTCAGGTTGGGTTTTCACCTATGAGGCCAGTGTTAAGTTGTGTTTTCAGGTTGGGCTTTCACCTAAGAAGCCAGTCTTAAATTGTGTTTTCATCTATATGGCCTCTTTCAGGTTGGGTTTTCACCTATGAGGCCAGTGTTAAGTTGTGTTTGCAGGTTGGGCTTTCACCTAAGAAGCCAGTCTTAAATTGTGTTTTCATCTATATGGCCTCTTTCAGGTTGGGTTTTCACCTATGAGGCCAGTGTTAAGTTGTGTTTGCAGGTTGGGCTTTCACCTAAGAGGCCAGTCTTAAATTGTGTTTTCATCTATATGGCCTCTTTCAGGTTGGGTTTTCACCTATGAGGCCAGTGTTAAGTTGTGTTTTCAGGTTGGGCTTTCACCTAAGAAGCCAGTCTTAAATTGTGTTTTCATCTATATGGCCTCTTTCAGGTTGGGTTTTCACCTATGAGGCCAGTGTTAAGTTGTGTTTGCAGGTTGGGCTTTCACCTAAGAAGCCAGTCTTAAATTGTGTTTTCATCTATATGGCCTCTTTCAGGTTGGGTTTTCACCTATGAGGCCAGTGTTAAGTTGTGTTTGCAGGTTGGGCTTTCACCTAAGAAGCCAGTCTTAAATTGTGTTTTCATCTATATGGCCTCTTTCAGGTTGGGTTTTCACCTATGAGGCCAGTGTTAAGTTGTGTTTTCAGGTTGGGCTTTCACCTAAGAAGCCAGTCTTAAATTGTGTTTTCATCTATATGGCCTCTTCCAGGTTGGGTTTTCACCTATGAGGCCAGTGTTAAGTTGTGTTTGCAGGTTGGGCTTTCACCTAAGAGGCCAGTCTTAAATTGTGTTTTCATCTATATGGCCTCTTTCAGGTTGGGTTTTCACCTATGAGGCCAGTGTTAAGTTGTGTTTTCAGGTTGGGCTTTCACCTAAGAAGCCAGTCTTAAATTGTGTTTTCATCTATATGGCCTCTTTCAGGTTGGGTTTTCACCTATGAGGCCAGTGTTAAGTTGTGTTTGCAGGTTGGGCTTTCACCTAAGAAGCCAGTCTTAAATTGTGTTTTCATCTATATGGCCTCTTTCAGGTTGGGTTTTCACCTATGAGGCCAGTGTTAAGTTGTGTTTGCAGGTTGGGCTTTCACCTAAGAGGCCAGTCTTAAATTGTGTTTTCA